>NC_052950.1:21333822-21633822 GCF_013358895.1 Oreochromis aureus
GAAAATGCCAGTTGTGACTTTGCAAGATGTCACAAAAGTTCAAACATATGTTCATATATCCTAATAAAGGACAGGTTTATCTATTAAAACTAAGTAAAGGATGTTATATATGGTGAGCCCAGGTTGCCTACTTCACAGCTTTGTCCATAAGTCTTTAATTTCATGTATTTGCAACTTCCTACATGCTAACTGATGAACTGGAGTTGTACACCCATGAACTATTTGGCTTAAACAGGGTAGCAGCCTTCATATATCTTGTTAATAGGTTTCTGCTGCTCAGTTTTTGTTTTTGTTTTCTAAGCACAAACCACTTACAGAAAGAAACCGCGTGTGTTGAATCACTAGGCAGAAATGCATCTTCCTCATTTCTGATCATTTCATAAATAAAAATGTGATTGCAAAAAAAAAAATGCAAATGAACAAACATTTCCAGGTCGTGGCTGTCTGGATTTGAAGGCAACAGGACTTCATCCTAGAAGCTTGTTCAGTGGTCGGTGCTGATGAGGAGTCTCGGGTATTTGACTGCTAATGGGGTTGTCACCCTGGTGGTGATCTAACCTTGGTTCATGTGACCCTGATGACCCATGCCTCGATTCTTGGGATTACCTCCAAAGTTATACTTTCAACTCAACCAAAACCTCTGGGGTGGATTTCTCAGTGCAGGCCAGTCACAAGCACAAAGTACTTAAATGGGAATAACAGAAAAATGAAATGGAAAAAAAAAAATTCATTTTGATGGTGTGAACTGAGCTGCAAAGCACTGCATGGCAGGGAAATTCTCCAGAAGACAGAATTTAGAGGATTTACATGACAAGTGCTTATGAAGGAAAGATGACTTAATACAAGGTTTACAGCTTGGCTTGTAATTTTTCAAGTTTCATTGATATAGTTCTATTTCACAGCAGCAGTTTTCTCACAGCACTTTACATTATAAAGAAAAGACCAAAGAGTATTAAAAAAATCAAATGAGTCACTAAAACTTGGCACTTTGATCAGTGAGAAGAAAAATATTTGATTTAACAGGAAAAGTCTGGAGAACCAGACTTGGTAAAGTTAATTTCAGTTCCCCAGGCTTTCTGAAAGACTTTCAAAGTTTTTCTTTGGACATTTTGACATTTTCAGTCCAGTCTTTTTACGTGACAATTTCAGAGGAATGTTTTTTTCCCTCCATGTTTAAAATATAGTCCCTATTTCTTTATTTCCTGTTTCCATATGTCTCCTTCAGGGTACTCATGTCGGTTCACAGATTCCTCCAGCATCTCACAAGAATAGCCTGGATCCTGAAATCAAAGAGCAGCAGCTGTAAACAACAGAAAGTTTTTGGGTTTTTTCAGAGTAATGCAGATTGACTTCCTAATCAGTTTCTTGCCTTCGGTGGCATGTAGTGGGCGTCTTGAATCACTACAGGACTAGTGAAGTGCTCGTGGAGGTGGTCCACATATTCACACATTCTGGGGGGGGGGAAACAAATCAAAAAGTCAGTGTTTGGTTATAATCTCTGAGATCAAACTGTTGATAAAAATAAACACTGCTCCTACCGGTTGGTAAGATCCGCAGACACGCAGATGTAATCAAACAGAATCAGATGCTGGACGAGCTCACAGAGCCCGACTCCACCGGCATGAGGACATACAGGCACTGAGAAAGAAGAAACACAAACCCACGAGTTTCCTCTGTGTAGGCAGTATTTGTCTAATAACCTTTGAGGGCCTTTGGCAACTTATAAAAAACATGCCTTGGGGATCCGTATGATTCATGATTGTTATTCCTTGAACTTTTACCTTGGAACTTGTAAGCCATCAGCAGCACAGCCAGGTTCTCGTTGACACTGCCCAGCCTACAGCTGTCTATCTGGACAAACTGCAGTGCAGAGGCCTGCAGGAACTGCTTAAACATCACCCTGTTGTGACACTGGAGAGAAAACTCAACTCAACTAAAAATATAACCCATCAAAGATATGCTTGTTGGAACAGACCTGAGCTCTGACCTGCTCGCCTGTTGCCACTCCAATCCCCAGTGGAGCCAAAGCCTGCAACAAGAAAGTTGTTTATCACTCAACAGCCCTGGATGGATGACTGAAAGTACCTAAGAGACAGAAAAAGGGTCCTGTCCTTGTGTTTAATGTTACCCTTAATATTAATCATTAGAAAGTCAATGATACAACCACATAGAGGTTTAAAATGACTGCCCAGGGATGCAAAATAACCACAAAAATACATAAAATGTATCTCATGGTTGCTTTATTTTGAGGATTTTTCAACCTTTCTGTTGTCCCGTATACTTACTGTATCACAGAAATGCCTTTCATACACATAAACAAGCTAAAACTAGAAATTATTCTCTCACCTTTGAAATAGCAGCATGACCCAGGATGTCATCTGGAGACGTGGGCTCCTCGATCCAAAGGGGTTTGACCTCAGCTAGTCTGGACACCCAACTTATGGCCTCGGCTACGTCCCATCTCTGGTTGGCGTCGATCATCTAACAGAAAAATAAACCCCTTTGGTATAATTTCCTAATGCCATTACACATGCAGGGGCAAGAACAGGCTTACCAATGTGCTGCTGGGTCCAATCATTTGCCTTATGAGGCGGCACCGGCGTATGTCGTCCTCTAGATCGGCACCAACCTTCACCTTAAATCTGGTCCATCCGCTTTTAAGAGCATCTGAGCAGAGCTTAACAGAAACATGACTGTCATTATAGTTAGTAGTATGCCTAACTAGGCATACTGTTTGCTGAGCGATTTATACAACAGAGACCTGCTTGAGCTGCTGGTCTGAGTATCCGAGCCAAGCACAGGAGGTGGTATATGCAGGATAACCCTCTTTCAGCATCTGATCCTCTGGTAGAAAAAGGTTTGTACTGAATTAAATTGTGTTTAAATGGAATAAATAGGCCTTCTATGGTGGCTGAAAGGGCTCTGGTTGGTTTCTAAAGAGGCAGTAACTAGTGTGCTCACCTCTCTGCTTCTTGCCCTCCTGTGCTTTCACAAGTATGTCTAAGAGAAGAACGAAGACAGAAGGAGTGTGACACAGTGTTTTGGTAACACTGCATTTCTCAAACTGTACTCTCCAGATGTCAAATGACGTCAAAAACCAGTCTCACCCAGAGCTTCTTCCTCTGTAAGCACATCAGTGATGTATCTGAAGTCAATGCACGACACAATCTGCTTCGGGTCCTGAATTGACAAATATATGCCATGATATTTCCCTCGTGATTACATCCCGGACATAAATCGGTGGAGTAAATTATCTCTGACTCACCATGTCCACGAGCAGCTTCCACAGCGGCTGTGGAAAAAGTCTGTGAGCCATGATGTGTCATGCTTTATGAGAGAAACAAAGTTTTACTTATTAAGCTTCATCTGAGATTTCCCCACCTTGCCTTCAGCCCTTGCCCAGAGGTCCCACACAGCATTCAGGACTGCAGCAGTGGCCAGGTGGATCACTCCTTTCTCTGGGCCTAACTGTACCAGACGAGAGTCATAATTACATCTAGCAAAAGGCACTGGCAGAAAAAGCAAAACTGGAGAGTACACCGCAGTTTGTTAATAGACCCATTTTTCATCATGCATTTATTAACTAGGTCTCTTTTTATAGTTAATTATTGTTGGAGGCTTTTTTGGCATGAAAAAACAAGCATACATCATTCAACAACACTGGCAAAGCCACCAGTCTGCATAAGCTGTCTGATATGGATACAAAAGTGTGGGCATCGCTGGATAAATTACATATTTTATAAATATAAAATATGTCATTTAACATTTATTCAATATTCATATTGATATTAACCCATAAGTGTTAAACACCGGGTGAATATCAGCAGATTCCATCAGTCAAGTGAAACTGATATTAGCTTAAAAAAAAAAAATGACTGTAATCTGGTTATGTTTGTTATGTTATGTTTGTACTCTCACCCATCTCATCTGGCCATCACTGGTCAGGAGGCGGTAAAATCCACGGAAGTTGCTCACAATCTCCTGCAAAGATTTGCCGATAACTAGTCCTGCAAGGGCCTTGACAGCACACAGCACTGCGGGGTTTCAACCAGCAGCAAAAACAAAGAAAAATTGGGTGAAGATCAAAACTTCAACAAAGATCTATAATTTTAATAAACCTCATTTAAACAGATACAGGGACTGTGGAGTCTGAGACGACAGCCCTGCAACAGCCAAGTTATGATGTTTGGTGTTTTGTCCAGTTTATCTCCCTGTTGCTCTGTGCCACCCTACACAAAGGCGTCTCGCTCATAAGCCTGCACTCTTTGATATCCACTGTAACTAATTGAGGGTGAGTGGGAAGAGAAGAGAGCAGAGAGAGACAGAGTAACAGTTACACTATGTTAGACAGAGATGAATAATTACTAATGATTACTTCTCAGTTTTAACAGTAGTTTCCTGTTTTATTTTGATAGTCTCTTGTCCTGCTTGTGTTATGTTCAGTTTTGCTTCCCCTGTCATTTGTCTAACTTAGTTCACCTGTGTCTTGTTTTGCCCAGCTGTGTTGCATCTTCCTAATTACCTCATGTGTGGATTAAAGTCCTCAGTTTCCCTCTGGTCTTCATCGTGCCATTGCTGTACTCCTTCATGTTGTGTGCTCATCTTATGCTTTTGTTGAGCTTCCTAACAAAAAGGAAGGGTTCCTGCATTTTGGGTCTGTTCTTCACCTACCACACAGCACGCCTTGACAATATTTTCTGTTGCTGCAGCGTCAAGAGGACTTGAGCCATGAACTCAAGTCCTCTTGACGCTTTATAACCAGCTACTTTGCACGTACAGTGAGTGAAAGCATTGGGTGAACCGAATCAGGTTAAATTAAATCGAGCTATTAGACCTGAGTGAACTCGTATTGATCAGAGAGTTAGAACAAGTAAAAGAAACTTAGATTAACCTGAAAGGAACTAAAATAGGTTAAGCGGTAGTTGATACAAATCAGGATTTAAAACCAAACCTGACCTGGGAAGGGAGAGAAATATATCTTTGTTTTGCTTTTGTTTGTTTTTTTGTTTATCTTCTTGTTTTATTTAAGATAACTAATGCCATATATACACACACCATATACATATTTTTATAGTCAATCCTCATGTATTTACTGTGTGCATAGTAACTAGTAATCCATACTTTATTTATTCCATCCTTTATTCCAGCATCTATGAACTCTGCACCATACATGTTATAAATGTTATCGTTTTTGTCATGTTCATATCATGTTGTCAGTATTCTCTGCAATGTAACTAAACTGCATTGACTAAAACTACCACAAGATGGCAGTGCAGGGCTTGGAAATTAAAAAAGAGAAAAGTCATCCAAAATTTGACATTTTCTATGCAACTTTTTAATGATTAAGGAGCATGTAGGCCATAGAAACACCGTCAATAAACCATAATGTGGCTGATTTCTAAATTGTTAATGTTTTTTTTTAAAAAACAATTTGGTCGTGTAAATTATGAGACGCTGTATTCATGTAAAAATCTACATCGCAGCTGTAATTTTGCTTAATAAAAAAAACAGTAGCGTTTTCACATTTAGTCTATATAGCTGAGATTTTTTTTCTCTACCGAAAACCTTTTGATAAAATTCACACTATTCAAGAACTAGAAATTCTGAGCTCACTGCGTGCACTTGAATGCAACAGCAAGTTTGTTGTGGTGGCTTCGTCAAAGTGGGTCTTTAAGGCCGCCCCGCGTGGATCTTACCGATCTCGGTGCCTTTTCCCAACGTGAACGTGAGGCCGAAACCTTTGAGGCCGCTGTCCGTGTCGAGGACCACATAGGCGGCCGAGTAGTCCGGGTCGGTGTGCTGCAGCGTGGACATGAGAGGGGGAAAGGTCTCATTCTTGTGGCTGTGTCTGTGAATGCGAACATGCACGCGCGTGGAGAACGAGCTACACAAACTTCTTACCATCGCGTCTGAGCCGTGCTGCTCCAGGGACGTCGGGAACCTCACGTCCCTCACTCTCAAATTAACAATTTTGTGCGACATCTCTGCGCACAGATTAAGTCTGTCATGTGATCGAAGCGGTTTCTGCTGTTGTGACCTCTATAAGCTTACCCCACCCACTTCACCGTGTCGTAAACATTAAAGATGAGGCTTAAAGAGACAAATCAAAGCGTCTGGTCTCTAAGTAAATAATAGAAATATAAAAATACACTGTGTAAAATCGCGTTTTATTGTACAAATTCCCCAGGTGAGTCTCCGCCCACAACCTGCCTCCCCGGTAAACTTTACAGTCTTGTCAATTTGATCAATAATCATACAAAATGAGGAGTTTATAAAGCCCTTCATTACAAGCTCGGTCATCAACTGGCATTAATAACAATATAATACTGTCCTGTCGAGTCCATACAGGAGCAAAGAGAAGATCTAATCATACACATCACTGCCATACAAACAACAGTTTTTGCAGAGTCACCATAAAACACGAGAGTCTGAGTTTCATCCCATCCCTGTTTAAACCGTCAAATCGACCCAGTGACACATTATACAAACGTCTTTCATGTAAGCATGTCTCTGCAGCGATTACAGTGGGATTATAGTAACCGGGGCAGTGAGGGACACAAAGAATTATGGCATTGTAATCACAAAGTCTCTTCTGGAGGATGATGGACAGCGAGGGGAAGTCTTCAAATGAAGCTTTAAATCAATGTCAGTGAGATTATAAATTCTAGGAACATATTTTTTTTTTTAAAAAAGACAGAGTTTATCACAATCTTAATCATGTCTACTGCAACTGATGACGTGAGTAAAGATAAGCCGTGTGGAATTTGGACCATCAACCTCACCCTGAGAATGTCTCCCTGTTAGGAAAATATATTATTTCTTATCAACAATTAATCATTATGTTGCATAATTTATTGTTACAGCACAAATTTGGAGGCAAATGAGTGCAACGGCCGGCTTTTCTCAGTGGGTTTTTCTTCCGCGAGGCTTCGTCACAGCTTATTTCACAGGAGTAAGAATCCCACATGGAGTGTATCTGAAACACATCTCTGAAATCGGAAACCACAGTCATATTCAGAAATTCACACATCTAAGACTTGTGTAGTACCGTAGGTTAACACAAAATTATGAAATGCAACAAAATCTTGTGTGGACACTGGAAACAGAAAAAAAAGGGAGAGAGAGAAAATGTAGAGCAAGTAGTGGTTTGTGTGACTGGCAGTTTCCGGTCAACTTTTTCTGGACTTGTCATTAAACAAGCTTCCTCTGGGTGTAGGGATACGCAGAAGAGCCCAGTCTGGCTATAGGTTTTCTCCAGGTTGATACTGTGGCTCTGTGGCGGTGAAATAGTCCTCCAGGAAGGACTGCAGGTACTCGAAGGTTGGCCTCTCGTCGGGCTCCTTCTTCCAGCACAGCTTCATCATCTCATGAAGGGACTCGGGACAACCCTGCGGGCAGGGCATGCGGTAGCCTCTCTCCACCTGCTCCAGCACCTCCCGGTTCACCATACCTGAGGTGGAGATGAAGTGGAGACAGAGAGGGCTGTAAGAGCTTTTGTTCAAGCCTTTTTTTCCAAATGGAAAAAGAAGAGATAAGAAAGCTCAGGAGGCTGCATGTTCCACAGAGAATCCAGAGTGCATCATTAAAATCACAGCCACCATCAACAGAAAGGATTGAAAGCCTAGCAAATCCCCTCCCTGCTGAATATCAATCTACAGCAGGAAGTCGTGATTTAAAAAAAACAATTTGAGTGTCACGATATAATGGTGCTGATGATATCCATGCTGCATGTAAAATAAATAACTAAAAAGGGGAGTAATAGGCAAATCATACATCTGTACTGCAGGTGGACCCCCATAATATAAGAAATTCAGCTTGAAATTATTCACTTGCATTTTAATATTAATTGATTTATTTATGTTAAAAGTCAATTAAAACTAAGCACCTCCTGTTACCACTTTGTGATATTACTCTTTACGCTGACCTAAATTTACTGCTCTTGTATTGAAGCACTGAAGCAGTGACAGGAGGCCTTAACACTTTGCACATGACTGGGTAGCATTAGCAATTTATAGCCAACAGTCCATGTGGTTTATGTTTTTAAATAAAAATTTGAAGGAACGATATCACTCACTCTTTTATATTTTGATTTAAAGCCAAGATTTGGGATTGGTTGGGCTCTATGGGAGTTTGACCTATAGACTTGTGAATTGATTTGCCTATCATAAAAGTGTATTTAAAACAGAATGGATAAAGAATATTGTGACAGACCCGCCGATCATGTAATCAGTTGGCACATGTAAACTGAGAAAAATCAGTCACAAATTCCCATCCCTAATTTTTCAGTCTCAATATTACTGAAGCTGCACATGTGCACAAATTAAAAGGCTTCATATAATTCTTTTGAAATGAAATACAATCTTTTTGTTTGACTTATTACTAAAGACACCAGCCTGTTCGTTAAGCTTAGCTTATAGACTTCTTTGTCCAAAGGTAATAAAACAACAACTGTATATAAAAGATGGATGTGGCCTGACCAGGTTTAAAAAGTGAAGCCACCTTGGAAGGATCCTAATTTTATATTTTTTTTCTAATACCGAGCCGGGTTTGAGTGTTTCTCAATGACAACAAACATGTTACTGATTGTTTTATGGTCTAAACTGTTTATTAATCCATGTCATGTACAGATTGCTTGAGAGTTGTCCACCCTTTTAAATGTGATACAACAGCCGGGCACTGGATGACTGGGGCCTTATTTACTGGATCCTACATGCTCACCAAGGTTGTAACACATCCAAAATGGCAGACAAATAAACATCTAAATGGTTAGTGACGGCATGTCTGCAAAAACCTCAACAGAATATATTGTTAAAATTGTTCCTTTGAGGTAAGAGTATGGCTACCTTGAGCTGCTACCATGAAACATGCCTCAATTTCTTTTCATAACTCGTTACTGTGCTTTCAAGAGTAACTTCATGCTTCAAAAACACAAATCTACCAACCAACACGCAATAACAGTGACTATGGCCATCTTTTAAATACAGTCTATGGCCAAACCCAAATGCACAAACATGTTAAGTACAAAAATAGAAACTAACAAGATTTCAAGAAAAAAATTCCCCCATTAAACTATGTGTTTTTGTATTAATTAAAGGAGCAATTTCAAACATATAATTGCAAATGTATAAAATCCAGTGGTGTTTGTTCACAGAGCCCAGTGAGCTGTTTCCCCAGGTTTACCATAAATATTCTTAACTAATGTCTATTTCTCAAAATGTCAACTTACTTCTATAATCAATTATCAAATTCTCTTCAGCCACACACCTCTAATATTAGTTTCAAGGCTACATCACATATAAACCTGATCTGTGTGAAGGTAGCACAGAAGGCTACGGGCACTGCTCCCTGGGGCAGAATCAGTCTGGCAGATGGTTATAAACAAGAGTTGTGTTCAATCTCCTGATCGTCCCCCTCCAGATGGTCTCATCTAATCTCTAATGTGCCACAATGTCTGTGTATGTGTGTAAGGGTATCTGTGTGTGCATGTGTGTACATGTCAATACTCCCCCTACAGAGCCATAAACAACCAGCGCAGACAATGTCAGACAGCTTCACTTCATCCTCTGATATTAACAAGCACACTAGCTCAACGTCTGCTGACAGACTGCAGGCTGATCACTCTGGCCATTAATCACTGCGCTCTGTTGGTGCACTACACCTTTTCTTCACACCAGGTATGTGTATATCTGTGTGCTAGTGTTGACCCTGTCACTTACCTGGATAGGGCACTCTGCCTTTGGTGACAAGCTCAGTGAGCAGGATGCCAAAGGACCAGACGTCTGACTTGATGGTGAAACGGCCGTACAGCGCAGCTTCTGGGGCCGTCCATTTAATAGGGAATTTGGCTCCTGCGTGTGATGGAGGAGACAGGAGAGAGGGTTAGGTGAAGTGCTGCCACTAGAGGGCGTATGGGCTAATTTCTGTCTTCATTTCCAGGAAGCCACAGGAAGGTCAGTTAACCATAGTTATATAATTTGCAGCACATTATATTTTCCTACTCAGTCATACAGATTTTTTAAATAGACCTCAGAGGAAACAGGTTTAAGGGGTAACAATGAGTATAAACAATATAATAAAGAATGCTGCATTTAAATAATTAAAAAAGCTATCTAAAGTATTAAAAGTATTCATTAATACTTATTTCAAATAGCAATTTCATTTGAACTACTCTCTACCTGAGAAATAGTCCTTATGGAAACGGTGTCATGTGCACCACAAACAAAAATTCATTGATCTCTGCCACAGTGATGAACTTATATATAGACTGTACATAAAAGATGGACACAGACACGGTAGCATCATCTAGCGTAGTAAAGTCTCAATGTGATGTTTCCCTGTCACCATCACGGTGTTTTAAAACTGTACATGGATGTGACAGAGAAACAAAAACAAATTAAGAATAGCATGCTCTATTGTTTATTTCACTGTAAACAGGACTATAATTTACCAAATGAATGTAATGTTGTATTCAAGTGTCTTAAAAGCAGCTGTTAACAGAATAAACCCATCTGAAAAGTGTTTACTGAGGTCATAGAGAACCCAGCACAGTTTCTCCAGGCATGGGAGTTACATCTTTTATATACAGTCTATGAGATTAAGTGATCTTTGACCAAACAGATGCT
The DNA here is from genome assembly GCF_013358895.1 of Oreochromis aureus. Taxonomy (NCBI): domain Eukaryota; kingdom Metazoa; phylum Chordata; class Actinopteri; order Cichliformes; family Cichlidae; genus Oreochromis; species Oreochromis aureus. The sequence goes on from NC_052950.1 coordinate 21,344,445, forward strand.
CACAGGTATGTTTTTAGTCTTCTGTCCCAGGTATTTAGTTTTTCTGCTCCTAAGCAGGCTATCAACTGTGCCCCACTTCCCTCAGCTAACATGCTGCTAATGCAACACTTTTAGCGTATTTTTGAGGACTGTGTGTTTATAAGATTTTTTCATTCACTTCATGATACATCGATCAGCTTCAGCTCTACTTTAGGGATAAATTACTAAATCCCAAACTAAGAATGTGAGCATATTTAGTATTTAACTCGGTCTGCAGGATGCCTTTCTTTCTTTATAGCATCACTGGCACCTGTGTCTTGTTACTACGCCACCGGTCTTGGTAATTCAATTTGTAGAGCAGTACTGTTTCCTAAGTTTCACAGGTGCTTCTAATACAAACTTCAGAAGGAAACTGCTGTCTTCAGCCTTCACTGGAAGTGTCTAAAGCTTGCTCCACTTACTCATGAGGGCAAGGTACTGCTTGCGAAGCAGAAATAGCAGAGATAAATTCTTCCAACATGTGAAAAGCAAAGCTAATAAGAGATCAAAAGAAGCATCTGGTTTTTCTTATGTTAGCCTAATTCATCATGAGGTGAGACAACCGGGAGTCGTCATAGCTGTAAGGTCACTGCTCTCTCTGTTTCTGCCCTGACACCTCATTCACCTGTGACTCACACAGCCTGTGTTTAAGTGTGCGTGTGCGTGCACCCACCTTGCCTCGCCGTGTACTCGTTGTCCTCTATCAACCTGGCCAAACCAAAGTCGGCAATCTTACACACCAGGTTCTCGCCCACGAGGATGTTGGCGGCACGCAGGTCCCTGTGAATGTAGTTCATCCTCTCGATGAAAGCCATGCCATCAGCGATCTTTAAAATAAACCCAAAATGGTTAGACAGCATCTCACGTTCGCCACTTCAGCTAATAATTTTCAGCTTCTCATACTTTCTATCACCTCTTCATGTCTGATTGATTTTCAAAGAGTAAGAATAAAAGCGTGTGTGCCAAATCTGGGAGAGGAGGACTTGTTTACCTGAGGCTGTGATTCTTCTTCTTCTTCTTTTCTTTTCTTTTTTTTTTAATGTCAGAAGCTTAAAATAGAGCTCTATACTTGGCAGTGCACTGAAGTGATTTCTGCACTAGTGGAGAAAAAAAACAATACAGGTACTGGTCTCACCTTTGCAGCCATGTCCACCAGCATGACAAGATTCAAATGTTTGCCATCTCCTTCTTTGAGGAAGTCCAGCAGGCTTCCTATTAAAAGCAAGTGTGAAAAGTCAGAATGGATGTGAGGGAGCTGCATAACGACATACTGCTACCGAGTGCGGAATAATAGCTTAAAGTGAATAATGCATTAAGTTGGACGGTAATTAATTTTGCGATTCATAGTGTTAGCTGATCCATGTTTCTCATTTGGAGGTAAAGTATGGAAAATCTTTTAACAGTGTCTTTGTGAAATCATTGTACCCGAATGCATCAAAGACTGCAGACACGTAGGCATGCATCTGTCACCGAGTTACCTCAGAATTTTTTTTTTTTATGAAAACCTGCTGCAGCTTTCAATTACCCATTCCACTTTCCTGCATCTGGGACCCGCCAGGGACCCTGAGGGACTTTCAATTTTTAAAGCATATTAATTAAAATGCCTATAAAATTTACATTTTTCCTTCAAGGAAATCAAGGAGAAAAAAAAGCAAGCGCATGTGATCCACCTGAAAAATCTACATCCTCAGACCTGATGTTGTTTTGCTTCTCTCTAAAAATAGACCTCAGGAGTGTCGTGTAACAGGAAAACAGCTGAGTACTGTTATTCTCCAGGGATGAGCGGTACCTTTGGACATGTACTCTGTGACAATATAGATGGGTTCCTCAGACACCACAGCATACAGAGGCACCAGTTTGTCATGCCTGAGCTTCTTCATAATCTGAGCCTCTTGGAGGAAGGCCTCAGGCGACATGGTCCCCGGCTTCAGCGTCTTTATGGCTACCTTAGTTGTACCATTCCACGTGCCTGCGGAGATGGAGATGCGAGGGAGAGAAAAGCCCACAGGCAACAGGGGTAATCAGTGTTGTTAATGGGCTGGGAGCGAGACAATATCATTAATTAGGTCTTGTAATTGCTCAGACATGTGCTGTCATGCATGCGATTCTCGCAAAATATCCCTGGGATGAGCGGATACGGGCTCACGGCAAACAAATCCGGCTCACTCTCTCCTCCTGAGAGATACGATCTCTAGAGATAAAGATGATATAACAAAAAGAGGAAGCAACTGAAGGAAGTGGATAAGTCCCCAGTTCTGACAGAGGGAGAGACAATAAACATAGATGGACAATGACTACATTTTCTATATAAACTGGGGCTTATTCTGTATTTCCCAGTGTACATGAATATAGATAATTACTAAACAACATGTGGCTGCTTTGGCCTTACCCATCCAAACCTCTCCAAAGCAGCCCTGGCCCAGTTTGAGCTCCAGCTGCAGTGACTCCCGGGGAATCTCCCAGGCATCTTTAGCAAGGCCCTGGGTCTGAGGCTTGACTGTGGGGCAAACTGTGGTCAGCTTGTGGCAGAGCCCGTCAGCATGCTCTGTGACAGAGACAGCGAGAGAGATCAAAATGACACATTATACCCAGCAGTGCTACACACCAATACACACAAGTCTTTTAACCAGCAGGATTCAGTGTCGCAAAGTTTCATCCATCAGTTTGTTCCATTTGATGTGGATGACTTTAGATGCACTCATCCCAGCTGCGATGAAATATAAATGAGATGAAGTGGCTTTTTAACACACCAGAGCGCTCTCGAGAGCCAAGCTGAAATGGAGTGGGATCACAGAGACTTAACCTCAGCTCTCTTCGGGCTAAGGAGGAGGTGTGAGTTTCAAAATTATAACAGCACCATCAATTGTTATTAAAATTAAAGGCCATTCATCTCCCGTGGTAACCCTAAAGGAAGCACGGCAAACTGCGTGGCACAGAGCAGCAGCTGTGAGTAAGAGTAATTTTCAGGATAATTCCTCGAGGTATGAAGAACGACTGTGATGAATAATGAATGAGATGACACAGAAAAAGCGAGTGAGCAGGGAGCGCTGCCTGTATACATACCTGTATAATGTTTCACGAGCTTCTGTAATGTGTCAAATTGTGCTCTGGTAGTGATGTAGTACCCCCCATTATCAAGCTTGCGGATCTTGTAGTGTTTCACATTATCTCCTTTGGATTCGTCCCAGTCCCGTATGGAAAGAGAATAAGCACCTGAAGGACATACAGGAAGTGGTTTTCATTTGTGAGTGATTTGGCTTTGTTGTGGTTAAAAACATGGCTTCCAAACTAGGGTAAAGCTCTGGTTTCCTCAGACTTTTTTTTTCCTTTTTTACAGCTGTGAATTTATGTTTTTCCTACAAAGATGTTATTCTTAGCATAAAAAAAGTATCCTCCACTGCTTTGGAGACATATGTTTCTTCCATCAGTTTCTGATGCTAAATACTTCAATACCACAACAGCCTGAAAGCCGAAGTCAAACAAAGGGCAATTATTTTTTACAGTACTTACCATTGCTGGCTGCTTCATTCTTTTAAAGCAGGTGCATGCTGTTATTAGTCTTCCTCATGGCTTTATGCAGATCAAATTGTGCAACTGTTGTAGGTTTTGTTCTCTTTACTATTTTAACAGTACCAGGATCTATGCATCCGTATGCGCTACAGGGTGCTGCAGAAAATGATTGCTGCCCCCACCCTTCTCACACACAGGCTAAGAGAAAGCTCACTCTTCTAGATGAGGAACAGCAAATATGAATCATACTTTAATCTTATTGCAAATTAGAAACAGAGTTGGTGAGAAGAATTTTGTAAAGATTTAGCTGTGACACAAGCAGTGTTAAGCTTGTGCATCCATTAATGTGACAGCATGAATTCAAATGTACTGTAATCAAAGTCATCAGTAAATAACGAGGTCCAACCATTGGGTGACCTCTGTTGCAATTCTCGAGCATGCCATGAACTGAAAACTGCTATAACACCTGCATCACTGTCCACAGTGAAGCCAGTTTTACATTGCCCCTGACCAGAATCAGCACCTTCGTGCATGACTGAAATGTACACCTGCCCACAGCGACAAGCCAAATGCCTTTGGAAGAAAAATCTTACGGTCAAACGAGACAAAGAATGAGCTATTTGACAACAATAACTAGAGGTATGTTTGGAGGGGTAAAGGTAAGGCTTTCAGATCTAAGAACACTGTCAGCTGTGTTCTTAGACTGTCTCAAAACCCTAATTTCACCCCAAACAATAATCTATGGACTATATTTAAAAGCTGGATCAGTGCCAATCAACCAATTTAAATAAAGAGTGGTCAAATATCCAACCAGGTTTATACAGGAAGGATACCAAAGGCATCTGGCTGAGGTACTACTAAGGGGCTTTTAATCAAATATCAGTAGAGGCCATTGTAGCCACCTAAATGCTAATGTTGAAGCTTTAAAATGCTAGAAATCAATAGGTAACACTGATATAGATACGTCCATCTTTTTTTAAAGACTCACTAATACTAACACTAACAAGTATAACAGTCTCATTCTATCATGTCATTATAGTTGACCTACTCACCTTCCACCCAGAATCTGAAAGTGAAGTGATTTAACGTGGTGAATCCATTTCATATAAGCATTTATTTTAGCATTGCAAAATTATTACTTATGTCATTGCCATTTGCCATGAAGTCATGAAAGTTCTGCGTCAGTCGAGGTCTTTAAGTGCTTCAGTTGCTATAGACTAGCATGATCCATGCAGCAACAGGATTTTCAGCCTGGACCACTTTAGTTAAAAGAACATTGCTATTTCCATTTGCAGCAGTTTATATTTGGCGATAAGTGTCTGTCTTGGGTCTTCCCTGCTTTTCCCCACTTACATGTGGAAAGCTGAAGGTGGGGAGAACAGCAGCAAGAAGCAAAACCCCAGCATGACAGAGATCAATGACAATAGAAATAACACTGAACCTGAAATGATACATCTGCAGCTGAGCTTGACTTTGTGGCTTGCCTGAACTAAGACCATGCTAGATTGTAATCCATGCATGCCCGGAAACGACTCCTCCCCCTTTGCTAAGGATAATCACCTTTAGTAGTTTCACTTTCTCGCACCAAGAAAGTCCCTCGATGATTCCCTGGATTCAGCAGCAACCTCTCGGCATCTTTGCGTCCCATTTTACCAAAGTACCACCTGCAAAGAAAGAGCGTTTGAATAAAATGCTCAGACATGTCTAAGGACTTGCATGGTAAAAACACAAAAAAACAAAAAAGCAGTAACGCATTTAATGCATTCCCTTCTTCTGAATGTCACAGTCACATCATAAAGCTTTATAAAGGCTGTTAATGTTGGATAGCGTGCTTTGTGCAATATGAGGTCATAGCTTCCTGGTGCAGCTGTCATAGCTGGAGTAATGAGGTTATAAGAAGCAGCAACAAGGTCTTACTCTTCAGCCTGGATGGAGTCAGCAGGAGCCACATAATTACTTGGGATGTAGCCTTTCTTTCCTGTGTTGATGGAGCGAGCCTCCCACCAGTCTCCTTCTCTGCAGTGTGACAGCGACATAGGAGATGAGATAAATGACTTGTTCAGTTAACACTCAACCAAAGACTGATAATCAAATAACAGTGTCACTGATACCTGGAAAAAAAACTGTTAATGATTGCTTATAATTTTTGGGTAAGCCCTGTGGACCACCATTTATGACACCGAAATACTTCTAAATTCTTTTCAATCTTATTTATACTTGTAAACCTCATAATTTGATTCAAAATCAATCTTTAAAATGCGTTTAACACTAAATGTTACCATCAAAATGGGACTGAATGAGACTAATCTATTTTACATTACAATACTATAACCCAGGGCAACATTTCTACCAGAGCAGAAGTGCACAGTTCCCAGTAGAAAGCTGGCATTAGGAAACAAGCGGCAATCTAAGTCATTCATTTAGCCCGACACACACCGAACAGGTGCAGCTGAGCATTGCTGCGACAAAGAAAGGCATCTGGTAATCGCAGCAGTACTCACGAGGAAGCATTTTCATACAGGCGCTTCATAAACTGAGAGAGAAACTGGAGCGATTCTTACGTATTGTTGATGATCTGGAATCGATCTCCTTTTTTAAAGGTGAGGTCATCTGACGTTCTGGCTTCATAGTCGTACAAGGCCACAAAGAATGTAACGCCACCTAACAACATAAAAAGAGACAAAGAATTAAAAAGAATACCATAACATCACAGTGATGGCAGCAATGTTTGTGTCTTACCAGCATGGAAATATGACTGAGAATAGATGCTGTCAAGACAGACAGTGAAATTTACACACATGTTAAACAACTGCCACCGTATAAAACTGGTTTTATTTGATAGTGTAGCTTTCCATGGAATAATAAAGTTTATTAGTATATCACTTTTGAGAACACAGGCGCTCTATCTTTCCATGCAATATTTTGCCTACTGTGTAGCCATATGCCCAGACATGATATTCATATACCTACCACTGACAACAATGCTGTCAACAGTAATTCTATTATCACCTGCAGAAAGCAAATACCATGGCAGTGCCACCTTTATCCCCCTCTGAGAGCAGATAATCCATCATGGAGGAGGATTACAACCTAAATCCCACCTAAACAGGAGGGCTCTCAGGATCGCTGTAAGCTGTGTGATCAGAGCAGATAGTTGGACCCGTGTTATCGCCAACAACTTCAAATAACAACGGCCGGCATTAGCTGTGACACCGTAAAGCCAGATCAGCATGCTGACCGGGCTAAGCCTAATATTAATAATGTTTGCATGTTTTATCCCATTTATCTTTTACTGTAATACAAATTATGTTTACTTTGCATTTCTGGTCCTGACCATCTCAGCATATGTGATGGGAATTTTCTATTTCATAAAGCTCTTTCAGTTTATGTCACTGTAACATTCAAATCAATATTCAGGACATCGAACTTGGTCCAGCGATGTGACAGTTAAAAGTGGACTGCATTAGTACAAAGCAAAGAGGACGTAACGTTGATGAAATAAAACTAAAGCCTGATTTAAGGCAGATTTATGATCCCATGTTGGTGTCTGTTTGCTTAACTCTTCAGTTACACAGTCAAGGATTATGAGACACGTCTACCAAAAAGCCAACAGTGAATGATCTGTTCTCCATTTATGAGAATATACATATAGGGAATAAGCAGAAGGACCAACATCAACACAGGCAAGAACCACTACAGACAGTATAAAACATGGAAACGGGTTCTGAATTGGAAAAATTGAGTCAATGCAGGAATAACTTAAAACTGCACTCTATCTGAAGATCACTAGATGGTGACAGGCCATAAAAAGACTTCCAGTCCTATTGAGGTTTGCAGACACGTGACCGCTAACCACATGACATTAACTTGTCTACCATTTTGGACACATAGCAATCATGGTGACAATGCAGGATCAAGTGAATAAGTGCAAACTGCAAACGTGGATCATATTGCTTCAAAGTAAAGGTTGCACCTTTTGAAATACGCTAGCTTTAGTGTTGAGGCACAACTTTTATTTTGAAGGTTAATTTTCTTCATTTTTGGTTTGTGTTGCACTTTTTTGAGTTTTTCTAACACTCGGCTAGTAGTTAGCGAGCATTTGCAGAGAAATGTGAAAAACTACAGGCGATCACCAAAATCTGCTTCTAACCAAAACAATAAATATTTCCCTAGCAACCAGGTCTAATACAGTGAACAAATCTTGATGTTCGCATGACATTACATGAACGTCTGCAGTTGGTGTTAGACAGAAGCAACATGTAGACATCTGTCTGCAAAGCTCTCGATAGGACATACATATTGAGCTTTAAATAATAAAGATTTAAGTAAACAGTGGTTTCATTTTGCATGAACACCATTATCAGTGCAGTAATGACATCACGCAGTAAAACTCTACTCACTGGGGACAGAACCAGAGAATGAGTTGGACACAGGACCGGAGAAAGAAGATGACGCTCCTCCAAAGGGAGTAATGGCAGAGGAAGAGCCACCAAACGGCGTGAGGGTGTGGTTGAAATTTACAGCCCCCGAGCCAGAGGAAGATGAGGGAATTTGACTCTGCTGCAGCTGGGTGGGTTCTGGTCCGTAGTGACCGACATGAGGCGTGGTGGCGGTATTGGTGTCAGATGCCTGGGAGTTCTCTGGCTGATACTTCATCGTCTGGCCTTTGTCCTCTTTGCTCTTTATGCACCCCATCTTCTCACCCTTGAGAAAGAACACACAACAAGAAGATATTATTTCAGTGTAAACAGAGGAAGAGGATAAGACAGTATAGATGGAGGGGCTGAGGGGCATATAGGATTACTGACTACAACATAAGGTCTGTAGGAACTGGAACAAGCATTATGAAATAAAAATGCATTGAGCTGATATGATTATGTGAAACATTTTATTGTTGTTAAAACCTCTAAGACTCTAAGCCATGTGGTAACTGGGACATATGGATAAATGTAAAATCCGATTTGAATCACTCAAACAAGGCCATGTAGATAAAACTGTGCAGTTCTTTCATTTTCACTATTACCATCTATTACTTGACGCTCCTGTTCCATCAAAAACTCTGTAAACAAATAACAGATTATATGCTATTTAAATCTACTCCACATTATATAGGGAAAAGCATATTTCTTTGGAGTATCTACATTTATGCCTTGCTGCAATTCAGACAAGTCTTTGGGTTAATCAAACCCCTCTCTTCTGAACCAAATCCCAAGATATTTGGGGCAACAACTTGTCCCTGACTTGCAGTGGGCACTTCAATCTTTTCTGGCCAAGAAACATGGCCTTAGACTTGGAGGTGCTGATTTCCATTCCCGTGGGCTTACACTTGGCTATGAACTACTCAAGCGCAAGTTGGAGGTCACCACCTGATGAAGCCAACAGAACCGCATCATGTGCAAAAAGCTGAGATGTGACCTTGAGGCCAGATAGGGAAAGTGGAAATCTTCTGCTACTTGGCTATGTCACAGATTCTGTTCATAAAAGCTACGTACAGATAAAGGCAGCCTTGTTGGAGGCCCAATAGCCACTATAAAGAAAATGAAAGAAATCATAAAGAGACATCGTAGGATAATCACAAAACAGACGTTAAAAGAATAAAATGACTGCAAAGAGACATAAAGCAGCCAGCAAATACTTACAGCAACACAGAAAACATCATAAACTGACCAGAAACAAAATGCAACAAAACCACTAAGAGACACTCAAAGCCACACAATGATATTACAAAGTGATACAAAATGACAGCAAAAGGAAATTACTACAAATTTGATTATAAATGAGCGACACAATAATTGAGCGCAGGTCAAAACTGTGAGTCATTTTTGTGTCCGAGCCTGAGATTCCTGGATTTTGTGTCTTTGTCCGGGTATCTTAGTCCTCTGCTTTTTACATGTCTCTGCCAAGACGTCTACCATTTCACAATCTATCAATGCCTCAGCCTGACCACGCTGGAAGATTTAAAGCATTGATGTGTCTCTATCGGCGTGGTTGTCATTCCTCTTCCTAACATAATTTGGACGGAGTCACACTGAGGCATTCTTTTGTGGAGTGAAGGCCTGGAAAATGTGGAGACAATCAGATACGCTCGTAAAGAAGTCTGAGCGCTGGGAGATCAGAACGGTTTCATTTGCCAAGAACAACGGCTGAACGCGGAGTAGGAGCTGGTTTACTGACACTCCAAGACAGTAAAACAAAAGAGGTAAAAGGTTTTTATAAAGAGCAGATATGTTCAGCGTGGAAGTAGACTAAACACAGTGCTACTGAGCAATACGGCGGCACAGTTGGTTACAGCAGCGCACTGAATTACAGGGCAGTGATCGCACAATCATCAGTGAAAGAGGATCTACTGGTGCAGTAATACATCTCTCTTTGATTTTGTAACAGTGGCCTTGATGTTGGGAGGTGGGAGGGATTTGTCCTCATCGTAGAGGGAGGTTCATAATCAAGAGTTCATCGAGTTCTTCAGCTGAACTGCCAAGGAAATCAACAAAACGGGGACAAACCGCAGAAACCTTCCAAAGATTCAGAACACTTTGCTTAAATAAAACTGCGCAAATTGCAGGTTGCAAGTCATGCTGGGTACTGGTCGTCTTCTACAAAACATTTTTTATGGGTGGTCAGTTAGTGGAGTTGTGTCAGAAAGACGGATTTCTTAAAAACGGCTTCAAATGAATATGTCGGTAAATCTGATCTCAGATGTTAGATCTGCAGCTGACATGCTGAGAATGTTGGCATGGAAAAAAAAAACACTTTATTTTTCTGAACCAAACTTTCCTTTAACCTCGAGACAAAACCAGTGTCATGAAAAGCAGAGGGCTTTGCTCAGTGGTCGACTCAGGTGGCCTTGTATTTCACATTTAGACAGATGACTGCCTGGCCCGCCCGGTCAGCAGTGAAGCTATCACGCCGTAAAACACTGGCCGGCATCCCGGGAATATTTGCACTTGAGAAATGTTTTTCCTTCCAAAAATAAGGCATCAGTCATTTCATAAAAGTGACGTCAGTCTCACAAAATTAAATAAATACTGAAGTTAAGAGATTTAAAGATAAAGTATGTTTTATTTTTATACTATACCAGAATGCTGTTAAATAATTACACATCATAGTTTTTTTGGTTAGTGTAGTAATGTAGTAAGATAATGGATTAATAACTTATTTGTTAAGATGATTTCTTTTCTGCTTTGGAAAAATCAATCTTGTAGAAGGAAAGAGGAACCAAGAATCAGCCATAAACGCGATGCCTTCAGTTCACATGTGATCTTTGTTTAACATTTTCACCATCCCTCTAATAAAGCTACTAAAAGTGATTAAAAAAATCAGTGTGTTCAAAGTTTAGTCTTTTTAATCAATGCTACAAGACTTATTTTTAGCAACGAAGGGTTTCAGTGTTGGTCTGACAGCTGTTGAATTTGTCTTTCAGTTGCTGGGCGGATGCTTTGATCTCTCTGACTACATCTGATCAGATATCTGATCAGGTGTCTCACAGATGCTGTTTACGCCACAGTTCATGCGTGAAAGTGGTCACAGCTTTTGTATTTGGGCTTTGATGATAAACTGGATATTTTAAACTACATTTTTGCACACACATATATGATATGATATGATATTCTCATATGATAATATCATGTAATTGTTCTTTTTGTAGGATTTTGCACAATATTGGAAAAAAAACTACACCTTCCTGAACCTGGATTTTGAGTGAAATGAATTTGTCAAAAATGAGACAAAACTCACAATAAACAAAGTCAAGAATTAGTTTTCAAATATAGCATATTCATTTCCTTTTCTTTTTCATTAATATAGCACAAATACTGACTCAAATCTGGCATTGTGGCAGCCAAGTTTGGTAAGTATGCACTTTCTTGTTTTTTGCTAAGGGTTGATTATGAAATATTAGCATGCTTTAACAATAAACTAAGATACCAAACATAGAAAATATTGCTTAAAAAATACCAACATGGACTATTTGGTTAGCACTTAGCTTAAGTCACAGTGGTGCATAAGCATGGCTTCACAGTGTGTTAGTCTTCATAAAAAGAAAGATACTGAGTTCATTAGGTAATTGTTAAAGTTAACATGCTGTTTGCTTTTAGATACAATGACCAATAAGCTGATCAAATATTATTAAATAAGTGTTAACAATAATCCTAAATTTGACTTATGCTGTTAAAAGTTTAACAACAAAGCTATCAGCCTGTTGACAGAGCATTTAAGGTTCTGTGTTTTAAGCTAGCAAGTGAAATTCACTGAAATTCCCACCGGATACTGAAAGGAGTTTATCTGTCAGCACACACTCACTTCCTCATCCTATTTGTATTAATACAGAAGCAATAACTATGATATATGGTGTTTAACTGAAGGCTGGGCTATAACTGCAGTGGAGCATACTAAACAGACAGATTCCTATCTCAGTGTCACAATATCCTTCCAAAGCCCCAATGATAAAAACTCAGATAAGATTCCTGTTACTGGTTGTGTGAAGACAGAAATGTTATGAAATGTAGGGTATATGGAGAGTTTTGCTGAATGCATGTGCTGAATGAGGAGGGGGCCAAACGGGCTCACAGCCAGCTCTACCAGCTTGAATTACTAGGAGGATTATGAGGATGGTGGATTTAACTTAAGAGGATAATAACAGAAAACAAAAAAAGAGGAGTGACCACCGGTGGCAGTAGCTGAAACACTGAAGACCTCTGACTCTACAGTCACTTTGGCCTATTAAATATTCGTTGCGTTCATGGGCTTCTCACATGAGCAGAATTATGAGGGCTATCAGCTGAAGAGGAGGCTCTTAAGGGCTCTTTGCTGTGATGATACAAAGAGGACTGGCTTTGCCTGAAGCCTCTAAATCAGCTCAGTTAGCTCTCTGTCATCTGGATAAATCTGCCGGTCATCACATACTGACACCACAGGCTTTGTCTACACTGAAAATCGAGAGCTTTAGGAGAAAATATGGCACAAAAATAAAAGATGCAACACCAACAATGTTAAGGCCAGTGAGCATGCATAGCGGTCATGAAAACCCCCCCAAACCTCCACAATCACAAGAAAAATCACACTCTAACATCAAAACGCCTCACTCTCTTTTGCACTCAGCGCAACACAAGATCTGTAGCAGAATCATGAAGCCAAAAGGAAAATCTGCCTTGCTGCTAATTATAGTAACTTACTCTAATTGCGGACAACATCCCACTGCCCCCAGGATGCTAACATGACCTACAACAGCATGCAAACACGAGAAGACTCCCAGTAGCACCAGTCGGAGCCATAAAGGAACAATGAGAGAGGAAGGTGAAGGGTTTAAAAATGGGGAAGTTTACATGTCAGCACATGCACATATAAACCAAGGCCCCTTTTACTATCTGATTGGAAAGGTTTGGCGCTATTGTCTAAGGACTGCTATGTTCTGACAGACAGACAGAAGATCAGTAAGAAAGAAAGCTTGACATATCACTAGACGTGGGTGGATAGATCCAAATATCGACAGTATCGATACCAATGCTGGTACTGGATTGATACTAGTATGATAGGACTGATACTTTGTTTTTATCCTCTAAGTTCAATATCTAGTTCACTGAATTGTGCTAAATAAGTGAGAAATAAAAAAATGCACCTCAAAAACATGTCAGAACCTTTTTGTGTTGACTGTCACATCTATTTTATTTACAGCCTGTACACATTTAAACCACAGAAGCTGACCCAAAGTGCTTCAGAGACAGCCACATTAACCTGGCTTTATTAGTAAAAAGTATCAGTGTTGGTATTGGTATTGGTATGGAATAAAAGCTTTTTCATTTGGTACAGAAATGCTCTGCTCAGATTAAAGATTCTCATTTTTCAGCCCAACAAACTGAGAAATTATCTATATATCATTTCTATATCACCAGCAGAAGCCTTTTCTGTAGCGTGAACGACAGAGAGGTGAAAAATACCTGCAACACAGAAACATAAATATGTTTTCCATCACTGCTGAGCTTCCTTCTGTTTCCACAGAGTCTCAACAGACCCAAAGAGTAGACACTATCTCTGTTTAATATTTCTCTTCCAGCGAGGTCAGATTGCCAAGTGAGCTGCTGTGGCACAGACAGCTGACAGGGGATTCAGTGGGTTGCTCAAGGACACATCAACAAAGCTGATACTTGCTGAAACCTGCCTGCTTGCATGTGAGAGCTTCTCGGCGCTCCCTTCGACTGTCAAGTATTACAGGAAATACATAATAAACCAAAAAAACGACTATTTTTGGACATCTGAGGCAGCTCCAGATGTTCCCCTGAGGGACTGCATCCCTCCATAAACATCTGAGATTCAGACAGGAACTCAGACCCTTAACCTTTTGTATTTAGCGTTTTCAAGCTTTCACTCTTTTCTCGAAGAGCTCTTGCCTGCTTTGTGTTTCATTTGTGTATTTACGTAAGCTAACGTGATCTGAGTTTCAGTTAAAACCATCTCCTGTTTTTTCCATGATCTCTTGTAAAACTGATAATTCAAACCTGAACACTTGTTATCAGCGACCTTCTTTTGGCTTCCTTCCCTGACTCTGACCACAAAGTGATAATTCCACAGAGGCTTCACAAAACGCTGATAAGACAGAGAGGACAGCATTTTTCTGTCACTCTCTTGGATTATACTGAAGAGGTTTACAGGGATCACGGTTCAGAGTTTTTAAGAAGGCTGCAGAGGCAATGTTTAGATGAGTAAGCTGAATGTGGAGGAGTCCCTGTGATCAGAAACCAGGACAAAATCTGATTTTTACCTATTACTGCTATAGTATCACCTGGATTTGCTGCTTTTTTTATGCTTTTATATAATTTTAACTCATCTCTTTTGCTTTTTGTATTGCTAAATAGACCAAAGAGTCGCTTTGAAAAGAACTGATTGCTTGCAAAGAATAACCTGCAGCATTGCACAAACTTTTCTGAGACATCACCATCAAATATCCAATTCAGAACTTATAATTGGACAAATTGTGACATGTTTTTTAAATTTTATTTAATGTGAGAGCTGCAGTTGTTGCTAGTTTTTACCCATGCTAATTCAATTCACTGTTATATACACATTCCTGAAGCAATCGGTATGATAATAAGGTACGGCTTAACAACTTGCACATATAAAACACACTGAACGTAAAACATGCTGTAAATAAAAGTCAGTGAAAACGCGGCGCTTCTAGTGAATTTTAAACCATTTTAAACCAAACACATAAACACATAAACACATAGGTTATCATGGTGATTTAGCCACTTTAGTGACACAGAAAACTCTGACTTGTCTCGCTATCACACTAATCTTGCTTTGTAATACACATCTACAGACCTCACGACTGTGCTGCCATTTCATATTTTGGTGTATTTTAAAAGCAATTATCTTACCGTAATATGACTGTGTGCGTTTATTTAACAAAGAGTCCGTCCAAGAAGTGTGTGCTGTAGTTTTTGAGTGATACTAGCAGTTTAGCAGCGAGTACCTCTGAGTATGAATAGATAATGTTTGCTGATAACCTAACACTCAAGATTCCCATCTAAATGGGTCATTTCTGACTCCAAAAAGCAAACAAACAACATGGTGGGAGTCAAAATGCTAAAACTCAAAAGAGGAATCCTCAAACCACTGCATACATCTTTAATATATGGCTACAAAAGGAGTGTCTGCCTGCTACGGTGGCAATAAATAGAAATAAATCTGGATTTACCTCTTTCATTAGATGTTTTTTTTAATTTTCAACTTTTTGAAGTATTTGCATATGCAGATACGATACATGAAAGTGTTGCTATCCTGATAAGATACCCAAGATGATGTTGTGCTAGTCAAGTATAAATTATTAGATCTTCCTTTTGCATGCCATGCATTATACATGAACTGAAGCCTGATTCTAAGATATTCTAAGATACAGTAAGACTCTCAGTAGTTTAAGCAGGCTCAAATCTTCTGAGATTTAGATTAACTAGATCTTGATAGTTGGCTGGGTGAGAGCTTGGCAGCTTAGCTGAAGGGTAGTATGGTGGTGGTGTTTTCCTCCTCCATCAGTCATCAGAGGTCTTACTGAAACACTGCCCAGCATCTTGCCGGGCAGCTGTTAGCTGCTGACGCTGCGGATGCAGACTGGGTGGGTCTGTGGAGCTTTAATGGGCTTCAGATCTTCAACAGATGCAGCCTGCCACATTCCTCTGATGCCAAAGAGTTAAATCTGGGTCTGGAGATATGTCATGTGACGGTGGAGATCTGAAGCCCCGCAGCATCAAGAGAAACATCAATAAATGGTTCATAATGAGATTTACTCTGCACTGGGTGTCGAGTTCTGTTGCAAGCGTGCTCACAGTAAGCTAATCCTGAGGCTTACAACACTTTGAGATCGATCTGAGAACAAGTTTAGCTTGAAGAGCCTCCTCGCTCAGCAGTGTTCGACTTCAGTCCAACAGAAAAAAGGAAAAAAATCAGTTTTGGTTATTTACATTATTATCATAACTGACTTTATTTAACCTGTCTCGAAACTTCACCGAACAGCTTGTGGTTGTGCTCGTGTCAGTTACTGTGCTGCCAGAGAATAGACATCACACATTTTTCAGAATAAAATCTCTCATGGGAAATCCTGAATGAGCGTGCTATTTTTGGGAATCATCCTTTTGCCAGCACATAACAGGACCGATTGTTTTAAGTGTCAACATAGAAAAACAAAAGGTGACTCCAAAACCCACAATACAGCCTAGATTAGAGTCTTCTCCACTGAGATAGAAAAAAAATCCAGCTGTATTGACATGTGGACTGTGGCATTAGCAGTCAGAGTTTAGGAAACACTGGAGCGCTTTGTTCGCAATATCAGAACTCCCTCTCCCTTACAGACTGCTGATAAGAGGGCAACTCTTAGATATTTGTTCATGCGCCTTCTTTTTTCACGCATAGAGAGCACTGCTCTGATTTTACTCCCTCACATGCTGGAGAAAGAAGCGAGTGAAGTGCTGAGAAGTTTGAAAAAGAAAAAAATTATGAAAAGAAACATTCTTAGAGTGGTGAACTGATTTGATCCGCTAGAAGATGACCTTATTAACCAATCATGTGATGAAATTCCAAAATTTCACATCTTCTACTATTAGTATCTTCATTCAGTGAAGACCTTAAAGAAGGGGAAGTTTCATGTCAGTCAAAACAAGAAATGGCATCATTTCAGGTATCCTAAGCATAATTTTGCTGTTGCGGCCAGCATCCTTTAGCCTTCAGTCTAAAAACACATAAACTAAATGATCCATTGAGTATTTATTCTACCAACAGATCAGCCTGGAAACTATCAAAAATGTCAGTGACAACAAAATCCCTCAGAATATTATATTTGCTATAAAACATGGCCAGAAACAGGCAGCAGATTCTCTTCTTAACCCTCTGACATCCAAGCCATCATAGGTGTTCCCAGAACGCTGATGTTGTTGCATCGCCACTGATGACTCAGACCATGAAACTGTAGGAATTTTGCATTAAAAACATCAAAACAACAGCTGCAAACTTCAGCAAATGAATTCATTAAGTACTTCTAGCAGCTTCGGTGGTAACATTAAAAGCTGTAACTTTTTAATGTCTTCACAGGAACCTTCCAGGGGTGAAAGATCACACTCCAAAGCCCCAATAACAACACAACTGCCTCCTCTCCAACCTCGCCAGACCTTATAAGGATTCAGAGCTGCTATGATTCACTTACATAGTTGTGCAAAAGTGCAGAGCTGTTCAGGATATGACACCACACCGAGTCACTTGAAGTCTTAACAGACTTCAAAGAACATGTGTGCAAGTAAAGCCCGTGTCCTAAAAGTGGAGACTGAAAGGTCGGAATGAGAGAAGAATAAGCAAGTCCTCAAAGTGTGACTCAGCTGTTAAATGAGTGACTTTGCATCACGAAAAGAACCCGAACCTCTTCCTCCTCCTCTTCTTCTTCTTCCTCTTTAAACCCATCTTTATCCGAATCCAGCACTGTGAAATCAACTTTTACTCAGTTATTTAATCTAATTAACACGCTGACAAGTGAACACATAGAAAATGAGAGAAAATAAGCATGTAATCCATTTTTTCCTCACACGAGTTTTTGGCTATTAATCTCTAATTTACCACTATAATCCCCCGGTGACAATTTAAGACTCGTGTTTATGATAATAGAACCGTGAAATGATAATTAGACCCCTGCTATTTTATCAAACTGCAGAACACTCAGCTTGTGTTACTTTGATTATTCATCTGCAATCCAGTATACTTATACCGTATTCCTCTGGGACTGAAAGCATGCCGACTGCTCGCTGATGTCCTATAAAATGACACAAAGCGGCTGGTTTGCAGGAAAAATGAACATTCACACACTACATAGAAAATCTACACGCATGTCTGTGTTAGTATAGGACATCTCATTTCCTTTGTTGACAGCCCAGACAGGCGAGCAGCTGCGCTTCGGCCCATCTTTATCTGATCCCGCTGCTCTGACAAAGACCACTTTTCTTTTTTTTCTTTTCATTTACCTTCTCAAATCCGAGTCCTCGGTGGGTGTTTTCTCTTTTCCCCCCTCTGTTCCCCTCGAGTCAGATCAGCAAAAGCAAAAGAAAAATATCCGAGTTATTTCAAACGGAACCGAGTCGCCTTCATCCTCACTTTACGCATCCAGCAGAGTCAACTGTGGTCAGATTTTTTTCTTTTTTTTTTTTTTTTTAGTGAAGTTAAATCAAAGCAGCTTAAGTGTTGCAGTCTTGGAGAGGATGGCGGGGGCGATGGAGGAGACGGTCATTGTTATGAGAGCGGACGGGTCAGCGAGGATGAGTCCTGCATCGGCATGACAGTGATTAAAAAAAAAAAAAAAAGCAAAGAAAAAAAAAAGCGAGACCCTGAAGTATCCCAGCGCTTTGTAGCCTCCACTTCCTACTACTAAACTTCCATCAACCCCCACACAACAACATGGCCGACCCAGCCTGCGGGACTGGAGCCACACAGCTGGAGTTACAGACAGAGATCCGTCTGCTGCAGCTGGTCTGAGATCAGCCAAGCCAAGAGATGATGACTGAGGGAGAGATGAGAGAGGAAATAAGAATAGAAAGAAAAGAAAGAAACAAAATAAGACGAATAAGAACAGACCGGTCCGTGAAGTGAAGGAGGGCCTCCTTTACAAAGGGGACTAAATGTGCAGTGTTTTCAATCACAAATACAGGTCTGGGACGCCCCCTGCTGGGTGATCATCTCTTAATACAGTTCAGGGGAGAACTGCTCGGCCTATCGCACCCGTTGTATCACGCTTAACTTTCACTGGGATGCATTTCACATAATATGGTGTTACAATAAGCTAATTTGTATTACTTGCTTCCGACCCTGTTCACGCTTTAACCCTAGAAAATGTTTATCGTTTAAAGTTCGCACAAAGTTTTACTGAATTGATTTTTTTTTTAATTAATTGTATTTTGTCCTCTATATTCTTTTCTTAATGATGCAGAAAGACAATCGCCAATGCAAAACTACAATGCAAATATGCTAATAGAAATATTCTACGTGGTTCTGTGCAGTGTTGCACTCAACCTTGCCATATATATATATATAATCTTGGTTTAAAATCTTAATATAACTCAGTTTATACCAAAGACAGAAGTGAGGATGTTGATGAATTCGTTGTGATTAAAATAATAAAATTAGCTAAATTTAATGTGAGGAAACAGGATCTTATTTGTTCCATTCCTACTGATTAAAAAAAAAAGTTTAAAGGTAAAATGTTTCTGTTTGTTTAAATCTTTTAGATCATCCTTTTAACAGTACTTTTGTGATTTTCACATGGTTTGTCTGTAAAATGTGAAGCTCTTGTATTGCAGTGGTAATTCTATCCACTTTAATGGACTATTGTTATTATATTGAACACTTCTGCCTCCTTTTTTACGACATTAAATTAACCACAGGATGTCCTTTCTCTTCAGTTTTGCTCTCCTCTATCTTTGCCTCCTACATGTGGTACATTCCTATTTTTAACACTTTTATAATGTAGCACAAATCCTATATTAATTAGGTTTGGCAAGAAAAGCAACAGCACCTTGCAATTAACCTAAAGATAAGGTGATTAAATATTAATATACTTAATTATTAATGATACTTATGAATGTCTTTTTCTGCATAACAGCTTTACTTTTTGAGTTTTTTCATGTCGAACCTTCTAATTACTGCTTTTTGGTGGTTAATACGAGGAATACAAACCATCCTGCTGTGGTTAGTCCATAGTCATTCTATCTTAATAACCCAAAATATATTTTTTTAGGTGAGAAAAATTACAAGTGTTGATAGTGTTCAAATCAAGCCTAACTCTTTATATGTTCCTCATTTTAAGTCTTATTATCACTGATTCATTAGAGGGTTGATGATTCACACCTCACACAGGTTCCCAGTCCTGAAATTGCTTCCTCGTCACACTTTGTAAATTCATTATTTAACTCAACTACTTCAGTTAAGTGGGGGTTTTGTTGTTGTTGTTGTTGTTTTTTTTTTTACTGGAAGTCAGTTGAGGCAGATAGTTTTTAAACCCATTTAGGGGTAGAGGGAGCCATTCAGCAGTAGTAGAACTACTGCCATTATTCATTAACTGTTTCCAAGATTATCACATGTTTCTATTAAAGAGTTTTTCAAGCTTCTTGAAGGCTAAGAACAAACATACTGCATATACCTGAGAGGTATTTTTGGTGCGTTTTGTCTTTTATTGATTATTTATCCATTATTTATCCTTTATCCATTATTGATAAGCAGTAATTATGAGTTTATTGGTGGAGATCTTTGTTGATAGTCTAGTAGTTAAAGAATATGATCATGCAGAAATAGGTATTAATATGTGATTAATGATTACCAATAAAATGTGAGTGCACTACTACTGTGAGTGAAAACAAGAAACTCGATACCTGGTTTTCTATAAAGTGCTTAAAAAGTAAAAGTAAACATGTTCCTGATAAGTGCAACTGGAAATAGACAGTGCATAAATTATACTCGTGTCTGCTCACAAGCATCGCTGTTCTTTGATATGAAGTGAGACAGATGCTTCTGCTGAAGTTGTGAAAGATATGATTTCTATTTCATTTCTGGCTTAGAAAATTATAAAAATAAATCAAAATGTTGTTTCATGTATGTAAACCACACAGTGACACAGTGATTAGCGCTGCTGTCTCACAGCAAGAAGGTCTCGAGTTCAACTCCTCCAGCAGGCCGGGGTCTGTCTGTCTGTGTGGAGTTTACATGTTCTCGTGGGTACTCTGCCTTCCTCCCACGGTCCAAAGATATGCAGTTAATGAGGTCAGGTTAACTTGTGATTCTGAATTGCCCATAAGTTTGCCCTAAACCTGATTAGAAAAATTCTGTTTAATTCCATTTTATTAATATAGCACCTAATCACAACAACACCCATCACAAGGTCAAGACCCTACAATAATCGAGAGAACCCCTAGCAATCAAGTGACCCCCTATGAGCAAGCATTTGGTGACAGTGGAAAGGAAAAACTCCCCTTTAACAGGAAGAAACCACTGGTAGAACCAGGCTCAGGGAGGCATGTAATCATCTAATTATAAATCCATGAGATGGATATGAGTAATTTTTTCTCTAATGGTTACGTTTTTATTTGTGAAGAAATTAATGTCATTACTAGTTATTGTTAAACCATTAAAGCCAAGCGTATCGTATTTGATACATGTGTTTTTGTGAGTTTTTGAGACTTCTACATTATCTTTGTGACTTTTTTTTACCCTCAAAAAATGATATAAATTGCATTACATTTTTAATGACTAAATTGCAAAAATATAGCTAATGTAGCAAATGGGATACAAATTAAAACTCATATATGCAGATTAAAATTTGATATATTTTTATATATTTTGTCTAAAGGTTCAACAAACAGTCCATGATCAAAAAATAAAGATGGACTTTTTGTCAGCCTGGCTATAGTGCTGAAGAGAAACCATAGGGCTGTTATTATTTTAATCACTGATGAAAAATAAGATTTTCTAGCTTTACGCAGTTTTTTTTTTCTAAAGAGCAACGATCTATATCCAGACTAAATAAAGACATTTTTTACAATTAATTATGAGTTATCTGCTTTAAGGTGGGAGTTTGGGAGTTATACCAGGGAGTCAAAATGAGATGAGCCAGAAGTGGGTACCAGTCATTAAATCATCTCTCCAAAGGGATGTATTCAGTAAGAATATTGATCCAGTGGTTCAGATGTAGTGATTTTTTTAAAGAAATTTAATTTTTTTTTAAATATTTGAAATGTTAATACCTAAATATTTTATACGTTAATATTTAATATGGCCAGTGTGAAGTGGGAGGGAGGGTGCTGAGCTGCAGAATCCCAGGCCTCCTCAGAAAGCGTCAGAACGGACGATTTATCCTAGTTTATTGTGTAGTTAGAGATTTTTGAGAAGTCGATAATTATATTGAAAGTTTCCTGTAATGAGTTATGTGGGTCTTGTAGATACAGTAATAAATTGTCTGGATAGAGACTGGTTTTTATCTTCTATTCCTTAAAATATATCATTTTGGCATATTGCCACATAAATGGATCAATGAAAATGGTAAATAAAGATGGAGAGAGTAGACAACCTTGTCTGGTTCCCCGGTGAAGAGTTAAATTTGTGATGTGACCCTATTTGTGGTGATTGTTCTTTTGGGTGAAGTGCAAGTATTTTTATCCAGTCGATGAACAACTCTCCAAAACCCAGTCTGTGTAGAGTGCTGAACAGTAATGTCCAGTTAACTTTATTAGATGCCTTTTCTGCATCTGATGATACTATTTTTGATATTTTTGATATGGTGTTTAGAGGTGAGACTTACTAAGTTTTCTGGTTTTGATGAAACCGGGTTGGTCTAGATGGATTAAAACTTTTTCTATTTTAGTAGCTAGGGTTTGCTAATGGAGTCAGCACTTCTGATTTAAAGCTTTCTTTGTCAGAGTTCAGGCTGTACTGAAGAATAAAAGTGGTCATTGACTTCCAAGCTCATTAGAACTGTGTAATATCTTTCTTTTTTTTTGCATTATATACTATATTTCCACGTAGAGTGGCACATCCCTGCACCCATTTCCTATTTTCCTTGCAAAAAATAAAGAAATGAGGGATAACTCATTACCCCTTTAGTTGGGACTATAGCCTATGCATAAGGACATGTTTAAGTAATGAACCTTACATTTTTATGGTTTACAGTATTAGGATCAGTTTTTGTTAACATAAGGAAGCTGAATGTGTACAATGTGTAAACACTGTTGATACAGACATGTACATCTTGCAAATAAGATTTTCAAAAGCCACGTCTGCCACATTCTGTCAACACTTGTCATTGTAAAAGCTGAGTACTGCCTACTTGAACTGTGAGACTGTAACATTAATAAAACTCTTTCAACACAACATGTCAGCACCAGAAGGCGCTATAAAAAGCTAACAGTGCTAAAATTAGAATGAGTCATATGTTCCTCTCTTGTCTTGTTTGGGGTGATAAAGCTCATCGTGGTCCGCTGTGATTGTTCAGATCTCTCTTTCCAAGCAGGAGATATTAAACAGTGTGAAGCCAAGGAAGCTCCTGTTTGCTGACCCTTCTAATCAAACAAGAGCATATTTTCTTTTACTGTAACTTCGTTCGCTACTTACAGTATATAAAATATAATATGTGCTAACTGAATACTGGAAACTGGATTTAACGATTGTTTGCTACAATAAAATCTGGACCAAAAGAAAACAATAATTTTAAACAGTTTACAGTTGAACATAAAATACGGACAGTAAAGAATTAAATGACTGTTCAGGGTAGCAAATTTATTAATATTCCACCGTGTTTATGACAGGAAGGAGCTTCAAAGGTCTTGTCAGTCATGCATCGTGAATGGTGGGAAATGTTCTGATCCATGCTCTGATCCGAGTGATAGTAATTATGAAAGCAGATATATCTTGGTAGCATCAATATTAATATTGATTCAATATTATTAAGAGGCAATCAAAGCTTAATGAGTAATTGGGAAGTTATAGGGACGACTGTGGTTCATTTTAACATAACTTAACACATCACAGGATCTTCTTCACTTAACTTAATTGTAATCTTAACTGTTAAAGGTCAGAAAGGCAGGTGATCCACTATTAAACCCCTCAAAAGCAAACAGGAATACAGTAAAACATTTGCTTAAAGTATGATTGAACAACATTACAAATAATGACAATGACACGTCTGCATTTGTGTTATGATTTCTTCTGCTTTTGACTTTTTGTGCCAATCTACCAGCAGTTTATGCTTATAATCACTGGGGCCCCTAATATGATACAGTGCACTGTCTTTTCATAGCCACTGGGGCGCAGTGCTCACCAAGAACAAGAAGGAAACTCGGCTCCAGGAGGTATTTTCAGATTAAATGGGGGTTTTTGCTATAAATTTTAAGTATTCATTGTGTTATTTTTGCACTAAGCCCACCGTCACATGACGTCAAGAGCATCGACAGGTCTGAATCACCCAATACAGATTCAACACATGTTTCTGATTCCTCTGCGGACAGCGGACACAGCTGACTCTAAATGAATAGTGCCCAAACGGTAAAAGTAGTCTCAATGAGAAGAAAACCACAAATCTCTTATAGAGTTGCACATTTAAGGAATTTTAACACTTCAGCAACTTTACATTTCACAGAAAATTATTCTAAATTTTTAATTCTCTGACAGCTGTAGCCACTTTAAAATTTTCAGATCAAGACTTGACCTAAAAAAGTAATGTTTTTGTATTCAAAATTCAGATACTGTTGTAAATTCGCTCTCTTTATGTTACACGTTTCTCATTCATTGAATACAGCATATCAGAAAGACATTTTTAGGATGTATGTTTGTCAGATGATCTCATTAAAATAACCCTTAAAGCCTTAAATAGATAAAAGGATAAAATGTGTGACCACAAAAGGAACAGTTAGAATAAAGCAGAGCAGAACTCTGTATTTTCTCCTTTCCTGCCTCATTATCTTCTGACCTTTTGGAGTGTCTTTTCCTCTGGGCTGAGAACCACTCAACCAAATTCCTTTACACACAGTAGCTCCACGCTGACAAGCTTCAACAGTATGGTGTTGCATCCATATTGTTGGTTTGTAATTATATTTTTTAAGTGGAGAATATAAGCAGTTTTTTCTCTCTCCACAATCAGGTTTTTCACTTATGACTTAAACAATTTCAAGTAACTGTATCAAGCAAAGCCAAAGCTCTGCTTCAACAATGTGACTCTGACTCAAATGCTTATTAAAATGTCTGATATTGTGAGTGCAAAGTGAAATAAGTAAAGAGTTAAGCATTATTTTCTGTGCAGTTAGGTAGCTTTCTCAATAGTCGTGAAGCCATATTTCAGCACCGGATAGCTCCCAAAGACAATAGTTAATGTAACAAGTATAAAAAGTGCTCATAGTACACAGTTTTGCTGATCAGTGAAACCCCAAATTGTCATTAAAGGTCACTGAATTGTAAGTTTTCAGATACCCCGTGTCTTTGCACCAGTGGTTTATTTGTGGTTGAGGAAACTTCCAAATGATTATCTGTAATATGTGTTAAATAACCCCTTTTAGAAAGTTTATGAGTAAAAATAAGAAACACTGTCACAAAAATCTATCTATTTATCTATCTATCTATCTATCTATAGAAATGTGCTATTATTCTGTAGAGGTCAGATTGTGGGGCAAAAAGCTAAAATTATGAGTACAAACCAAAACGTCCATCCAGTATGGATCCTTCAGCAAGTTCACGTCAGGCTCTGAACAATACTTAGATATGTGGTTGTGTAACTGAGCCTCATCTCCTCTGCAGAGGCGGACATTTGAAAAACAGGAAGGAAAAACGATTAGCACGTAGCAGCTTTTTAAGTCCTTGAAACATCTCTTTGTTGCCTCTGGAGAAACGATCCATTTTTTTCTAGAAGAAAGCATGACTGTCATATTTCAGCACCCCAACGCAAACTTCAGCACTGGACAGCTCCCCACCACCTCTACTAGGCCCGTCATGTGATCCTATTTATGGCATGACGTCAAATATTGACATTAATTCACTGTTTAATGAATTATAATGTTTGAATTCAAACTCCGTTCTTTTTTTATGGCATGGCTTGGGGGGGGGGGGTCTTTCATTGACGCGAAAGAGGGATGTACTCTAATGGGACTGGTGAGGTGGATGGGGGGGATGACGCAGCCGCCCACCTCCCCCCACCACTCCCCCCCCCTTACCTACGTGACAAGTGAAAAAGGCATGCTTTCGGAATTATGCATAAAAAAACCAAAGGGAGTACAGTTCGCAGGACGCAGGAAAGTTTTCTGCAGACAAATGTTTGCCGCTTTTCTTCTCCACCGCGACCGAGTCCGCTTAGAAACTCCCCAAAACTGAGCCGCGGGTGCACAGCGGGCTACGCACACTCCGACCAAGCACAAGGGCACCGAAGAAGCTCTTCGCTGAGTAACAGAGGAAGAGAGGAGGAAGGGAGAGAGAGTGAGAGAGAGAGAGAGACTGAGATAGAGATCCTATCTCACTCTCCCAGTTGAGGTTTTCAGCGGATCGCGTCCAGCGTCTCGCAACTGGTAAGATGAGCCACTTTTGGGGAGTTTTTTTCTTCTTTTTTATGTTGGGTAAAAGTGAGGCGAGTTTAGAGCAAAGTCCTGGTGTGTGGTTGTCTGTTTGCTTTGAAACTCAGGTGTGGTGTGAAAGCAGCTAAAGTGAACCTACCTGATCGTAGAACTGTGCTGTGAGTAGATTCGTTTACCTGTTTACTGACTTGATGCCGCTTTTTTTCTTTTGCAGCAGGACAATGTCTAGTAAAGCGACTTTAGCATTATTCATCTATGGAATCATAATGCATTACAGCGTCAACAGCTCACCTGTGGGGCTTAGCTTTCCCAGTCTTAGGTATGTATGCTCTTATACGTCTTTAAGTTTCACTTTTCAGTCGCTGATTTGTCGTTCATGTGCAGCTCCTGGTGGGCACCGAGCACCCGCAGGGCACAGGCTAACGAGCTTATCTGCTTTGGAGTTAGTTATGTCGGGGAGTATAATAGCCGATTGGATTACTGGATAACATCATCTGACAGCCAATCCATAGGGCTGAGAAACATTCACCAGGGAGCGGCGGTAATGAAATTTAGGCTACTGAGGCAGTGAACTACGGCGTCTCAACCTGACCTGCAGCCATTAATCCACCGGATTTATGTGATTGAATGATTGGTAGAAAATACTTTACTGGGTTTAAACAAGTTTAAATCCCAATTATTTAAGAAAATTTTGTGTGACTAATCCTTTTAATTCCAACATTTTTAAAAAATGTTGTGAAAAGAGTTCCTGAAACTCCTGATGTGTCATCTTCTTTCTGAGTAAGAATTTCATGTGAATATGCGAATAATATGCTACATGAAGTGCAGATGTGAAGATAAACTGGGAAAAACTGTCCATTCTTACTTTTATTCAGACTTGACGGCGATGTTTATGATGAGGACGGCAATTCCTTACCGTCCCTGGATTACGACAGAGATCAACTGGAGGCGAGGAGCGCTCCGTCTGTCGCTGACGACGTCTACACTTTGTACTACCCTCCGGAAAAAAGGTGACTTTCATATCGGCTACAAAAAACTCCCCCCACCCCTTCTCTCTTTCTCGCTCTCTCTCTTTCTCACTCAACGTTGCAGACATCCATGTTGAACATCTCATCGCCGTACAGTCCCTATTTATGTCCATGTATGTGTATGTTACGTGTTAATCAATGTATTGTCGAGATTTTGTAACTTCAAACACGAAGGTTTTATTTTAATCATTTTTTTTGTTTTGAAGCTTTAACAAAAACAACAACAACAAAAATCAATCTTCTTTGAAACGATTTCCCGGGGAAAATTCATTGATTAAAGTCCTTAAACTTTAATGAAAGGATAGAGATGATGATGAATATCTTCAATTTCCAAGAAAAAAGGTGGTGGTGGTGGTGGGGAATCAGCAACGTCTCTCTGCGTCAGGATGCGCTGAATTTACCTCCCGTGAAGACTCAAAAGCTTGTTTTTCTTTAAATAAGCTAAAAAAAAAAAACATAGTAATTTTGAATCAAGAGGAATATCTTGGGGAAAATTGTGCTTTTTACGGATTTACTGTAAATCACAAAGGAAATGATCTCATAGTGACTCGTAGAGTTTTTACTTAAAGGGTGGAGGGAGGTTAAAAAAAAAAAAAGAGCCAGTTTTAGGCCTAAATAATCGATTTACGATGGATATTTTTTGCAGTGTAGCGACTTGACATTGTGTGGTGATTTTACTGTGTGGCTATCTATCATCCCAGAACGGAAAGACATGCAGACGGCATGTTTAATAAAGCCTACAGGAAAGCGCTGGGTCAGTTATCAGCAAGGAAATACCTTCATTCTCTGATGGCAAAACGTGTAGGGTAAGAGCTTCTTCTTGGTTGTCACCTCTTCTTTTCTTATATTAAATGTGTTCTGTCCTATGTGTGTTTTGTTCCCCTTTGGTTTTCTTTAAAAACTCATAATTCACGCTGTTATACGTACTGTATATGTCTGTGGTCCCATTATCTCCCAGCGTGCTGCTAAATAAATCGCCCTCGCCCTCTGAATCAGCCTTTATTAATGCTATAAAAAATCGTCAGGGGGAATACAAATGGGCACTTGATTGATTTGGGAAGTGTCATTTTCTGAGCTGGCTGCAATCTAAAGGCGCAAAGGGAAGAATTAAGCCGCACAAGTTTAAATTTATCTCCAAATGAATTATTTATGGGGACTGAATCCCAATGGTTCCCGGTGGAAGGAGGGGTGGGGGTGTGTGGGGTGTGTGGAGGGGTTGCAGTTCCTCTATAGCCTTATGAGCAGGCCCATCACATCTCAGTGCAGGCATGAAAAATAGTGAAGGGGTGGGTCAAAAGTTAAGCAGAGGGAACATGAATCAGTGTGGAAAAAGCCTTTGTAAGATCATTCTTGTGCTCACTACCATGCTGCCTGTTTTTGTCAGAAAATCTCCAACAAATGTTTTAAACTGAGGATGCAGAGTGAGTGTATGCACAGCTCTCCTGGCTGGTGATCAAAAAGGAGGAATGTGGTTATCCAATGATTTTCCTTTTAAGGAAAAACACAAACAAAATAGATTTAGCACCACAGGCTGTACATATGGGTGGGTTGCGTGGGTGGGGTCATGTGAATGCATCATGTATCAGTGTGCTGGTAGTGAGACCCGCCTCTTGTCTCTCCCACAGCGGGGGGAAAATGTTGGATGACAGCTCAGAGCCCCTCTCCAAGCGACACTCAGATGGGATCTTCACAGACAGCTACAGCCGCTACAGAAAGCAAATGGCAGTCAAGAAATACCTGGCGGCGGTCCTTGGGAAAAGGTATAGACAGAGAATTAGAAACAAAGGACGGCGGCTGGCATATTTGTAGCATCTTCCTCCTCCTCTCCTGAAAAACAAAACAAAAACAAAAACAAAAAAAACAAAAACAAAGTGTGTGCAGCCCCAGATGAAGTCATTTTGAAATCTGACCAATCAGTCGATCGCTTTTGTGTTCTTAAACATGTATTTATGTATGAAGTAAGCCATTAAAATGAATATTTTGATAATAATATTGCTTTTTATTTTGTACTTAAAGCACTTGAGAACGCACATACAGTATCTACTTTGTGGACCAATTTTTCTTTGTTTGTTTGTTTGTTTTGTTGTTGTTGATTTAAGAAAATTTATCCTCTATTTCTGTATTCATTGATTTACTTATTTTAGGCTAATTTATTGAGGGGACACAGTTGTCTGACATGACTGATATGCTCCAACAGCCCTGTCTTTTAAACAATTAGCAATGAGACATGAATGTGAGGAAAATAAATAGTTTAAAAGACAATCAATGTATTGAATGCTGCTTTTTGTGACGTGACATTAAGAGTTTAGTTGTCTTTATTCACAACAGCCTTGAAGACATAGGTTTTCACCATATCCTACAAGAAATAGACTTTGATGCCCTCCCGGACGGGGATGAGTTTGAGGCTTTTTTGGGAGAATGGCTGAAACAGTTCTCTCCCGAAATCCCGGTGAGTTTCAGGCTCTTTCCTGAGGCCGTGTCCTTGCAAGGGGCTTCTTACGCCCCTCCTTTTTTTCCCTCCTCACCTTCAGCTCTCGTTTCAAACACTCGAAACTCAAACTCTTCTTCCACCTCATCTGTGCTCCTGTCTCTCTAGACTCTCACAGATTTTTACTTTTAATTAACGCATCTATCCACACAAAAAAGTGTGGAGAGATGAAAAAAAAAAGTAATTTTAGTTGGCTGGAAAAAAATGCCAATTTTGTTAAAGTAAATTTGGGAGGCTTGTCAAAATAAAAGCCTCCAAATCTGAGATGAAGACCAGAGTACTTTTGAGGTTTTTCTTGCCCTTTTTCTTCCTCAGTGTTTACAAAGTGAGCACACACACACACACACACACACACACACACACACACACACACACACACACACACACACACACACACACACACACACACACACACACACACACACACACACACCTTTGACTCATGTAAAGTGCCAATCTTGTGTTTTCTGGATTCTGTGTTTTGGAAACCTCTTATTCTGCTAAAGGTTTTCTCACGCCTCTCTGCCCATATAATAAGTATCACTAACATCTCAAGCACCATCAGGCAAATTTAAAAGGAAAAAAAAAAGAAATGATACTTGTTACATGGTAACTTATTCATCAGTTCTTTGTGAGAGACATAACGAGGCAGTTTGAAGCTTTGTGTTTGAACCTTCTGGGTCTATTGTGCTTCCATTCTCTGTCATGTGAACCGATGTAAAAACTACAGTAGATTGCATGATTAAAGTAATTGCACTAGCCACCGCATCTGTGCAGACGACTCCAACTAGATGGTTTTGCTTGCTTTCTGACTACTACAAACATACACGCCTTTCATTTCTGGATGTTGTTTTGTGTTCTGTTTTCCTCACTTTTCCCTCACATTTCTACACAAAGCTGTATGTCCTTTCTGAATGTACTGGCAAGAGTTTCCCAATCTAATGTCATACTTTATGGGTTTGTTACTTAGGCAAAGGAGATTTTTGTAATCTACTGTTGACTTGTGTGTGAGAAAAAAATAACTGTGGATGATTCATTTTCTAGTATCTTTATACGGCAAAAGCCACAATGATTGATTATATTAAAAAAAAGAGAATGAGGATATGATGTAAGCAGGGTTAGAAACACACAAAGAGAACTGAAGTAAGGGAAGCAGGGGTGGGTCAAATGACAAAGAACATGCTGATTTTGAAAGGGATCAGGGCAAGTTTATACAACCAGCATGGTTAGACCAAAACCAAAGTCTTAGTGGTCCCCCGCCGCCCCTCCAATCTGCACACTTCTTACCAAATGTGTTAGGAAGGAATAACAGCAGGGTAAACGTCTCCAATTTGTGTTTACTGTATCAATCTTTCTTTAATTTTGCATTCCCCTCTAGGGTTTGTGACGCAGGAAGCAGTTTGCGGCTGTGGTGCCTTGCATCGACTTTAAAATCGCCATGAATCCTAGATGGCTATTTAGTGGCCCTACAATGCTGCACATCATCAGCTTACATTTCACCCTTTTGTTGTTGTTGCTGTTGTTTTTGTGTTACACAGATGTTTGATATAGTCTTAAGCATCATTCATCTTAGACGTCAAGCACTGTTGCTTGCGCTGCTTTCTTTTTGCACTTTGTGTTTAGAGCACTAGATGTGGATTTTTTGTGAAAATAAAGAGAAGAAGCAGTTTCCCGTACTCCATAAAACATTATATGTATGGTAATTCAAAGCGCCAATAGCCTTACAAAAATGAAATAATCTTCAAAGATATATATATATATATATATATATTTACTGTGTGGAAAGTGAATATTAGACTACATCTTCGAATGGCCGTCTGCAAGGGTCAACTCAATAAATGTTTAAAAAAAAAAAAAAACGTGTTGTAAGATTTGTATGAATAAATTTTTGTAAACAACAAAAAATTTCGTCTAATCTTTGAAGCCAGTATCAACAGAACTCATAACTTTTGAGAGGACGCTAACTAGTGATGAAACCTAAATCACCACATTCTTTCAAAGGAAAGAGACCATCCGCTCAACAGTTTTGAAGGGATGTTACAGTACATGAGAAAGGACATATAAATTAAAAGAAAAAAAAAATCTGGTTAAAGAACAATGGTGAAACATTAGCAGCATGAAATATCAAATAAACTGCACATAGCCAGATAAGACAAAACGACATCATGCAAATGAACCAAGGAGTGGAATTTTTGTCGGAATAACCAAAATAGGAAACAGACATTGCTTCTTTATCAACACGGGTTTAATTTTGTTGCAAGAAAAACCCACTGAACTGCAGAAACAAAGAAAAGCTGGTGAAAGGGAGACCAAAGGATCCAAGTCTCTGCCCCATTTTCACCGTGACTCAGTCAGTTTGGCGGAGGAACTGTGACACCAGTTGGCCGGGTGTCTACCTCCCCTCGGGAGAGCATGAGTAAAGAGACGTGGGAGGGATCACCCAGCCTGCGCCACACACTGCCTCGCTGCACTTTACACCTCTCTGGGACTTCAGCAGTCGCGACCAAAGGCCTGCAGGACTGGTGGAACAGTTGGGCTGTCTGAACACTGGTACTGGCACTCTGTGAAAAAAAGAACTGGTGTGGGCTGGTTTTGAACAGAAAGTACGGGGTACATGCATACATCCACATGTTTTTAAAAAATGAAATGTCCAAACCAATATGGGAGGTGCTTCCTTTTATATCCCTAAGAATCTTCTTCCTTGTAACATAAAGGTGAAGGAATCATCGAAACAGCTGCAGGCCAGGGTGATGCAACAATTTTCAATCTGTAAAAGACTACAAAAAAACCCCCAAAATGAGACTCCAACATAATATGCATATATATTCACACAGTATATCACTAGAACGTATATGGACCAGTGCTTTTGGTTAAACATTGCTAACAACTCTTCCAATACTTGCTCACTTTTTCCAGTAGCTATATGTTAGCAGATGTGGACTTCACAGTTTATCTTCAGTGCCCCTTCCTGGCCAAACGTAGACCTTGTTTGGGTCCTAACACTTATTCTGAGGTGTTCAAACTGCAGTTTGAGTTGTTAAAGTTTTCATTATCAGCTGCGAAAGACGTCTGTTGTTTCTGGTAAACTTTAATAACAGCGTCAGCAGGATGCTACTGTAAATCTACAAAATGCACACGTTTATGATCTATGTGGTGACTATCACTATGAATGAATTATAAAAATAGTACGATGTGAATCTCTATCAGCCCAGTGTGTCTCCCTCCTGCCGAGACTCCTGCGTTGTTGGAGCAGCCGATGGCATTTGGAATACCACCACCCACCCTGTAGCCCTCAGCTCTCGTCTTTTCCTCACAAGTGACACCCTTTAAAACTTGTGTGTCTGTCTCAATTCCAGCTAATGACCTTAAATAGATCCCCATATTTCATAATATCTGATAATAGGGCAGAAGAGAGAAGGACCTTTTCTATAGATTGAAGGCTTGTCTGCACGTCCCCCGCTCTTCAGACCGGCCCTCTGTATTGCCTGAAATCTCTTTAAAGGGCATCAATTACAATCACATCACTTGCGACAGTGAGTAGTTGCAGCAGGACACCGCCTTACGCGTTATGGGATGTTAGACTGTGCGACCACACAAAGCCTGCTGTGTCTCTCTCGGCTCCCCTGTGTGCGTAATAACCCCCTCTCAGACATGAAGGCAGGGCTTTGATTTTCATGGCTGCGGCCTCAGCTCTCAGCGGAGCGCAGAGAGAGGATGATCAATGGGAGTGATCTGATTCCTTTGGCCCGTGCCAGACCCTTTCTTAACCCTGCTAACCCAATCAGCCAGTGTTGCCAGGCAACCAGTCCCAGGAGGATGCGTTGCAAGTGGGTGGGGTGCCAGTGGCTTTCCTGAGTACCAAAAGATCACAGTGGATATATTTCACTCAAATGGCACCAGTCTCAGCTATGTTGTCTTCTACAGGCTGAAATTGCAAGGCGCAGGGAGGGGCTGATAAACAGGCTCTCATACAGGCGAGCAGAGATTGAGTAATGGGTAGTGATTCATAACGGGCACTCACACAAATAAATCACAAAAGCAAAACACGTAAATATGTGGTAAAGTAGCAACACTGTAGGAGCAAATAAGAAAATGAAAGTGAAAATGCATCTTATATGAAAAACTTGAGTCCTGAATAAGTTAAGCATATGACAGGAAATAAGAATAAAGCACCAGGAATAAGTTTGCAGTCATACTAAAACTCTGTGTGGTTGTATTTAACTGTGTAAGAAAGTCACTGTCACTCACTGGTCAGTGGACTCCTACTGCTCTTGGCATTTGATTTTTTTTATGACCACAAGTGACCATATTTGAAAAAGATGTTGGCATAATGGAGAGGGTGGTAGCACCAGGGAGATAAACTGCATTCCTAACAGTCAGTCATGTCACCAGTGCAAAGCTCTGGAGGGCAAAACATAATTTAAATATTCTGAACATAGAACGTCAGTACACGACTGCCACTTTCCCATCTGTTTCAAGCAAGAGGCAACCTCCAGAGCTGAAAGGGAGCCAAAAGATAAGTGGCAGAAACTGCAGTTCCTCTAGTGACCACTTGAGGCTGCCTCCAAGTTAATCCCCATTGTGTCACGCATTAAAATGTCCAACTTTACAGCATTAAAAAGGACATCTACAGCCTGTCTTCTACGATTAGTTTTGTCATTTGTGAGAACTTTTATATTTGTTTTAGAA
This sequence comes from Oreochromis aureus, assembly GCF_013358895.1. Classification (NCBI taxonomy): domain Eukaryota; kingdom Metazoa; phylum Chordata; class Actinopteri; order Cichliformes; family Cichlidae; genus Oreochromis; species Oreochromis aureus. The sequence goes on from NC_052950.1 coordinate 21,378,737, forward strand.
GTCATCCACCTGGATAATTGAGTTAGGCGTGTGGACACATTAATGGACACACATCCCACACAGACAGGTGGAGCTGATTGGAGTTTGCTAGGCTTCATCCACTATTTCAAGTCATTGAACTGAGTCTGTTCACAGTCTAGATGCTTGTGTTGTGTGGTACTGATCATCCAAAAAGTTTTGGTGACGGAGATTCCTGAAAGCAATGGGTAGCATCAACCTTACGACATCCATCTTTCATACTGTCTTTGGTTTCAGAAGAACAAACACGTCTATGCATTTTTATACTGTGTACTTGTATATATGAGGGTTTAAAGAAGTGTTTTTGCATGTTATCCTTCAATCTATGCTATGCTAGTAGCTGTCAAAAAACTGAGAGACTTGTTAGCGCATCAAGTTTAGAAACTAGCTTTCATTTTGTCAAAGCAAAGGAGAGTTAGCTTGCTATGGAACACTGATCTATCAGCTGTTAGTTTTCAGGGTCATTGTTGGCAGTGTTCTGGGGCAGTAGTAATAGGAGTAATATTTCTGAAAAGTCTTTATGACATAAATATAATTAACACTTAGAGTCATGTGAAAAAGAAACTTTTCACCCCGAGGTCAGAATGTGCAATACTCAGAGAAACTGCAAAACCCCAAGAGCTATATCTCAGACTCTACAGGCCTCAATTAGCATGTTAAATGACTCAACAAGTATGGCTTGTCTGGAAGGGCTGTCAAGGGAAATTCTCTTCTCTCTGAAACAAACATGGCAGCACAGCTTGGGTTTGCAAAGTTGCATCTGAGTAAATCACAAGACTTCTGGACCAATGTTCTTTGGACAGAAGACCAACCAAAGATGTTTGGTCAACGAACTGATGCAGTGTTGCAAAATTCCTCCACAATAATATGAAGGACTGACAATCATACAGAAAACCATTAGTTCAGGTTATTGCTGCTAAAGGTGGCTCTACAAGCTACTGAATCAAGGGGTCCACTCAGTTTTTCATAGTATTGCATCAAGTCTCCCGAAAACATTCTTTTTCACATGACTGTATTACAGTAATGCAACATTCACAACCTTGGATTCTGTGGAGAAAGACACATTTTTACAATTTGGCAACTGTGTTTGTTTGTCAGGGTTATGGAAAGTGTGTTTGCAAGCTGTGCTATACTCTACACTTCAAGGTGAAATATCCAGAACAATAAACATATATGTAGCAGTGCTGCGCACAAAATCACAAATGATTTTTCATTATCCTAAGCCATTGGATAAAAGATCACACACAACACTTTTCAACGCTGTCTAGGAGAAAATAAGCTTTGTTGTTGGCAAATCGCTGCCTAAAATACTAAGATTCTCCTTTTCCCTCCAACTCATATTCTACAACCTAAACTCATTGCATCAGCCCAGGATCCCCCTTGCTTCTCAGGGAGGCTGTGTGAGTGACAGCTTTGGAGGGGGAATCCACATGCAACCTTTTCATCAGTGCCACCCCCCCGAGGCAGCACGGTGCAAAAGTTCATTCATCAGGGAAAGCTATTGCTAAGTTTACGCTGTTGAAATGCATCATTTCTTAGTGACTCCTACAGCTCATATCTCATTTTGTTGTATTTTTTGTAATACTGTTGCAAATTATCAATTTAAAGTTAACCAAGAAACTGACATTATTTAGCCAGTTTGCTGACAAACGACTCTTGTCTACTTGTGCTATTACACCATGTTTCAGACACATTGCCAGAAAAAACAAAGATAATAGAAGTATTTGCCAGTAGTAATTTTTAGGCTCATATATCACCGTTAGGCTTTGCCTCTAATATCTACACTACGTGGGTTAAAATTAGTTAACAAAGCTTGTAATCTTGTTGCCCAGTACTGTTGACATTTTTTGTTGTGTTGTATTTTCATATTAACTTCTTCGAATCTTCTTCTTCAGATTAGAAAATCTGATTGTTTTGGGCATGAAAACGCCCCTGAAACAGCTTTCAGACTGTTCTCAAACACTACTTTCGCCATCTGTTCTATGTAACACTATTTAACTTCTGAAATAGAACCCCCCAACACATTCCTCTTTCTTGCAAATGAAAAATTCAATTTACAGCATCAAAAGACAACCTTGGTAAAGTCAGTACAATCAGGGTTGCTGCAGCCAGTCAGGTATGTGATCAGCAGCAAACTTTGTGTTGCATAACTGACATTACTAAGCCTGTTTTGTGACGCAGTGTCTGCACCACACACACACACACACACACACACACACACACACACACACACACACACACACACACACACACACACACACACAGTTTCCTATGTACAGAAGAGATAATTTCCAGAAGAGTCATAATATGGCTAATATTATAATATGCTGCATTTCTGGTAAATATACTGATGTGGTGTCTATACTTCTGTACATGAACTATGCTCAGGTAAACTGCGGCATTTAAATGATCCTCAGTTGGTTCTACAGGGGAAAATGTGTGTCAAATATCCCCCACACCATTGTGGAACATATTCAACAAGGTGCTGGAAACATTCCTCAGAGACTTTGGTCCATACTGACATGACAGCATCACACAGTTCCTGCTGATTTGTCGGCTGCACATCCGCGATGAGAATCCCCCATTCCACCACGTCCCAAAGGGGCTTTATTGGATAGAGATCTGGTGACCGTGGAGATCATTTAAGTACCATGAACTCATTGTCACGTTCAAGAAACCAATTTGATTTGAACTTTGTGACACGGTGCTTTATCTAGCTGGAAAAGCCACCTGAAGATGGGTACACTGTGCTCATAAAAAGATGGATATGGTCAGAAAGAATACTCAGCTGTCATGTTGGTATTAAGAGGCCCAAAGTAAGCCAATCTCTCTCTCTCTCCCTCTCTCTCTCTCTCTCTCTCTCTCTCTCTCGCTATATATATATATATATATATATAAAAAAAAAAAAAAAAAACACCCAGCACGCCCCTGCGGGCGGTTTATCCTTCAAGCTCGGGTCCTCTACCAGAGGCCTGGGAGCTTGAGGGTCCTGCGCAGTATCTTAGCTGTTCCCAGGACTGCGCTCTTCTGGACAGAGATCTCTGATGTTGTTCCCGGGATCTGCTGGAGCCACTCGCCTAGCTGGGGAGTCACCGCACCTAGTGCTCCGATTACCACGGGGACCACCGTTACCTTCACCCTCCACAACTTCTCAAGCTCTTCTCTTAGCCCTTGGTATTTCTCCAGCTTCTCGTGTTCCTTCTTTCTGATGTTGCTGTCATTCAGAACCGCTACATCGATCACTACGGCCGTCTTCTTCTGTTTGTCTACCACCACTATGTCTGGTTGGTTAGCCACCACCATTTTGTCCGTCTGTATCTGAAAGTCCCACAGGATCTTAGCTCAGTCATTCTCCACCACCCTTGGGGGCGTCTCCCATTTTGACCTTGGAACTTCCAGGCCATACTCGGCACAGATGTTTCTGTACACTATGCCAGCCACTTGGTTATAGTGTTCCATGTATGCCCTGCCTGCTAGGATCTTGCACCCCGCTGTTATGTGCTGGATTATCTCAGGGGCATCTTTACACAGCCTGCACCTGGGGTCTTGCCTGGTGTGATAGACCCCAGCCTCTATGGATCTTGTACTCAGAGCTTGTTCTTGTGCTGCCATGATTAGTGCCTCTGTGCTGTCTTTCAGTCCAGCTTTGTCCAGCCACTGGTAGGATTTCTGGATATCAGCCACCTCCTCTATCTGCCGGTGGTACATACCGTGCAGGGGCCTGTCCTTCCATGATGGTTCCTCGTCTCCCTTCTCTTTCTTGGGTTTCTGCTGCCTGAGGTATTCACTGAGCACTCGGTCAGTATATATATATATATATATATATATATATTATATATATGTTAAATGGTAAATGCTAAATGGCCTGTATTTATATAGCGCTTTACTAGTCCCTGAGGACCCCAAAGCGCTTTACATATCCAGTCATCCACCCATTCACACACACATTCACACACCGGTGATGGCAAGCTACGTTGTAGCCACAGCCACCCTGGGGCGCACTGACAGAGGCAAATATATATACATATATATATATATATCTATATATATATATATATCTATATATATATATCTATATATATATAGATATTTATTGTCTAATTTTGGTGAATTCATTAAAATTGTAGCCTCAGTTTTCTGTTTTTTGCTGACAGAAGTGGCTCCAGGTGTGATCTTCTGCTGTTGTAGCCCGTCTGCTTCAAGGTTCAACACGTTGTGCATTCAGAGATGCTCTTCCGCATACGTCGGTTGTAACAGGTGGTTATTTTGAGTTAGTGTTGGCTTCAAACAGTCTGGCCATTCTTCGATGACCTCTGACATCAACAAGGTATTTTCTCTCAGAGAACTAATCCTCACTGGATATTTTCTCTTTTTCGGACCATTCTTTGTTAACCCTAGACTTAGTTGCTTGGGAAATTCCCAGCACATCAGCAGTTTCTGACATACTCACACCAGCCCGTCTGGCACCAACAACCATGCCACATTCAAAGTCACTTAAATCACCTTTCTTTTAAAGTTCCTGCCATGAGTAGTTGAACACATATAACCATATAAGGCGGTGGGAGAGTGTTCTTACCACAGTACCACCAACAAAAATATATTTTTTCTGTGAGTTTATAAATAGGAACACCCTCAGAAACTAGTGCTACTCACTTTATGAGCTTCTCGTTCTCCTCCCTTCAAAAGACAGATGATGATTAACTTGAGATTGAATTAACTTTCCAGTCTCAAGACTAATTTCTCTTCTGTGAAACTGGGTTGTGAACATGTTACTTCTGATAGAAGCAAAGGTAGGAATTTGTTTGCTTTGAGTCCCAGTGTGCATGCATATGGGTGTCTGTGTGGTATCTTAGTTTCGCTCTGTGTGTAGTAACGAAGGAATAGACAGCGCTGACAGCAGTTCACAGCTCACCTTGTTAAGCGGTTGGAATTTCTGCTTTTCAACCTACCTTTCTAGCAGAAGCATTAAGTGCTGGAGGCAAGTCATTTTTTTTTTACTAACCACTGTATCTATAAGAACCCGTCAGAACAAAGATTCATATCGCAGTCTTGACTTCACAATATTTTATGTCCAGATTTTTAATTTAAACCTGCATCTGGAGCACGCACCCAGCCCATTTCCCACGTTTCTCCCCTACCCTCCATCTCACTAACTCTCCACAGACCCTTACAGTACATCACAGCCCAATTAGCGTTCTTCTGCCTCGGACGTCATGGCAGTCTGGGTTCAGAGGCTGGAGGTTGGAGAGCATGTTCCCTGGATTTGGACTGAACGCTGTACTCATTACTGGACTTGTCAGCTGACCTCTGATGTCATTTTCCTCACATCATTAGAGATGCTGCAGATCTCAGAGCTAAACCGGACTTATCCACACTCACGTCACAGCGCCATTATCTACTGCCGTCACGCTATCGATCTATGTATTAGCAGACAGTATAACCTCATGAAATCATCCGTGGGCAGGACAGTGGTTGTAACTTTGCAAGCAGACAGGGTGAAGGAGGTTGCAGACACTGGGCAAATGTGTACACAATTAACAATTCCATCCTACTATGGTGATTCAACCTTGTGTTGGGAGGTCATTGACAACGATAAAAGCGATAAAAGTCCTTTTTGTAGTAGTTTTCATATCTGGATGCTCATCACTCATCCACCACCAGAAAGATGGTGGTAATAAATCAGTTTCTCTAAATCCTGCTAAAGATAGAGGGAGAGTTAATTTATCTCACTTGTGCTGACGTGGATGTACCCGTATTCTGTTGTTGCAAAAAAAATGTACCTGGTGAGCATATATAAATCATTCACTACCAGAATAGTACATCCAGTCATCTCTTAGAAAAGCAACATCAAATACTTACGTACACAAGCTATTTTAGCCTTGCTCTTTTCTTTTACTCCTGCAGCTCAATGAAAACACATTTTTACTCAAAGAAATAAATAATCAGAGAAAAGGGTGCAAGACAAAATAAAGTTTTGCTTTGTAGATGCAACTTTGAGTCAGTTTGTTTCTTAACATGTATAATGAATAGAAATACAAAAAAAAAAATCTACGTATGTATCAACTTAAAATAGCAAATAGAAGGTTAAAGCTTGCAACACTTTGTGAATATTTGGGGCTTCTTGTTTGCTTTACTTTGGCTTTCTTGGTGATGCACCACACAAAAGAACAAAGGTAAAAGGAGTGAAGAAGAGTCTTCAATGATATATCATTCATGAGGAATTTCAAGTGAAACACTTTAAGCTCTGTCCTACAGGACCAATGAAACTATGTAAGAAAGTTATAAGAGTTTATGCAGACAGCAACTAGACTATAACGAGAATTTTGTTCCTGACATTCATGTCAAACCTACACTATTAGCTAGATATCTTTTGAAATATAATAGGTTCTAACATCAGTACGCATTGATCTGATTTGCAGAGCTGAGGTGTCCAAGGGAAAAAGAGAACCAATCAGGAAGAACTTACTAATTTGCAAAATCTTGCAGGTCATAGTGTTGACTGCACAGAGCCTCGTATTTACTAACTTTTACATCATTCAAATCCAAGTAGAACCTCACAAACTCACCGACACAGAAACTATAACTCTGCTCTTGGTGCTACGCTCACATTTATCACAACATATTTGCTGAGCTAAGTTGTCTTGAAATATAGATAAACATGTCCTCGATACCCAAAACATAAAAGAAAGAACTACTGAACTGAAGAAGTTCTATATAAATTATTTGAGAGATTTGTTATATTCTTTGGCTGTATGCTCTTTATCAGAAAATATCTGTCTATTGCTGCTGGACTCAAAATATGTAGTAGTAGAATCACTACTGTAAATATAAAAATATTGATTAGAGCTTTAATGTTAGAATGCAGTTTTGATCATCAAAATTGAATTTGTGCGATGTTTTATTTTGACGAATCCATTCATTCATTTTGCTCCACAGCAGCAGATGCTCAGGGCTGTCATATATATATTAAAAAAAATCAACTTCCTCTTATTCATCTTTACTGGAAATTTCCCTCATCGGTCTTCCTGGTTGTGGGGCAGCCTAATAAGATTTCATGGATTCCTTTAAACCCTTTAGTGACCACCTTCTTTATGACACATAGATAAACAGGTGATGAATAGGAAAGGTAATTAGATGCGACTCCAGCTGAAACATGTTTGTAAATTAGCTGAGCAATTGCTGCATGACCATTTCAATCTGGTTTGCGGAAGAAATTAATTTTCTGTCATATGCGATTAGACAGCTTGCTTTGGATGTTATCCTGTTTACGCTTGAGTAAATGATTCATTCATCGCGTTTGGATTTTATAGATCATCAACATTCTTTTTACAATGTTGCCAAACATTTGTTTTAATATATTTTACAGTCCTTTGGAGTACATTTCTTGGGCCGTGCAGGTTTTAGAAGTCTTATTCACAACATGCCAAATTGTTTACATAAAGAGTAAGTAGGTTAATGACCTAAAACAGAGGTTGACCTAATTTTCACCTGACCCCTAATCTGCAACTTAGTAACCACTGTAAGTTAAATACCTTAATTATGCTGGTGGTCACTGACTGAAGATAAGCTTTGGGTGGTTCATTAGAGTTAGCTACCACAAGAATGAGCTCATGATCATTCTTGTCTTCTCTGCTCCCCGTTTCATATGTATCTTTAATATCTTCAGTTACTAAAATAGAGCCTCTATCTTTAGCTGTTCACAGTTCATCTTAGCAGACAGTGACTGCTCCTGAAATAAAGCGTCCTGTCTAGTCAGACTCCTCCCGAGATAACGCTGCCGGGTGGAAGTGTTGATGAAGCAGCAGGGAGCGAATCACAGAAATTCAATTCAATTCAGGTTTATTTATATAACATCAAATCACAACAGCAGTCGACTCAAGGTGCTTTCTGTAAGGTAAAGAGCCTCGAAATAATATAGAGAAAATCCCAACACTGAAAAGTGGGAAGGAAAAACTCCCTTGTAACAGGAAGAAACCTGAAGGGAAAGAGAAAATTGAAAAGAAAAAAATCCCATTTTAATTTGAGAAACTCTAGGAACCACAGCTAAGACTGCAGTCTGAGAGCGAAGAGCTCTATTAAGATAATACGGTACTATGAGGTCTTTAAGATAAGATGGGGATTATTCAATATTTGTATCTGAGGAGAAGGACTTTAAATTTGATTCTGGATTTAACAGGGAGCCAATGAAGCCTGGGAGAAATGTGATCTCTCTCTCATCCCTGTTAGTCTCCTTAGAAAAACCAGAAGACTTTCAGGAACTGAAAAACAATGACATCATCGTTTTGTAGCTGTTTAATAATTCCAGAGTAAGAAAATAGAAAAGGAAGAAAATGCAAAAAAAACACAGCAACACAGCTGCTGGAAACTTTAAAATGTGCAAGGATGGAAAAAGTTACGGTCTACGGTCTTCCTCGTGTCTTGAAAAATGCATGATACTCATTTATTTGTCCCTTGCACATGCTGAAAAATCTCCGCTGAGCAACAAACAGCCTCCTCTGTCAGAATCAGCACCATTACTGTCTAACAGTGAACTGTAGTGTTAAGCTCAGAGCTTATTAAAAAAGACTGAGCACACCGTATCTTCAGACAGCCCAGAATCCTTCATTTTTCTTAGTCTTTAGGAACACATGAAGGGGCTGTGCGCCTGGGTGTCATCCAGTGTACATTCTGGTCTTTCATTGGTCCTTATGTCTTTGTTGGTGTCCTCTTTGAAGGAATTGAAATATGTTGTATTTTATCCAATAACATCATCAACCACACTGAGCATTAGGAAATTCAACAAATTATTCTTAACTAGGACAAAAAGTGTGAACGTCACATGCTACATGCTTGTTTCACGTTGCTTTTATGTATATGTATCAGCTTTAAAAACCCCAGTTTAAAAACTGTGCAAAAGTCTTGAGCCAAGCCTCATTTCTTTATATTTTGCAAGGAAAATGGGAATAGGTTCAAAAATGCATAGAAACACAAATTCTAACAAGCTTGGAAGTCAATTATTGGCACAGTACGATCACCGTTTTTGCTCAACACATACTGAACTCTCCTCGTTCAGTTCTTTCTTGTCATTCTTTAAGTAGTCTTTAGGAATAGTTCTCCAGGCTTCTTCAAGGACCAAAATATGCCAGGTTTTCAGCTAATATTTCTTTGCTAAAATACTATTTTCCCAGTCAAACTATGTTATTTTTGTGATTTTTGACATTCAACTAAAGAAATGGGAACAAACCATATGTTTTGTGACAGGCTGCAAGTAACAAAAGTCCTCAAAACAAAATTTGAAATCACTGCTGTGAAAAAAACCTCTGAAAGACCTTCAGAAAAACTGGAGAACTATTGCACAAGAACATTTATTTTTAAAAAGCTGACAAGAAAGTCTGACTCCTGGAATTTAAATAAAAAGAAATGACAAAGGGCTCAGGACTTACTGTACTGTATTTGTTATATCAGGTAAAACAGCTTCACATAAATCATGTAAACACACTCAGTGGATGTGAGAGGCCTCACTAGTTTCTTTCCTCTGTCTTTATCACTGTTTATGTCTGTGTGTGTTTCACTACACAAACAGAGTTCCGAACAAGCCTCAATCCAACTTCCAAATAATTATTTCACACTTAAAAGTCACATTAATAGCCGATCAGTCATATTTCTCAACAATAATGTAACAGATTATAACCCTGTGGTGGACAGACAACCTGCCTCTTGCCCTAAAACAGGTGGGTAATCTCAATTCCCAGCATGACCCTCAGCTGGATACATAGTTAAGAAAATGGATGGATAAATAACGGATTATATGACATGTCTGAGCTGATTTTCAAAATGTTGCAGAGGATGAAACAGAGTGTCAGTAATTATGAGCCTGTTCCTGCAGTTCATATATCAGGACAGAGTGTACAACAATTGCTAATGGTTCCATTATAGTGGACATTAATGGGTCTCTGGAGGAGCTCTGGTTTGTTGGGCTTACACTGTTTTAGGAATATTACTAAAATGAACTTGAAACTGAAATCTATAGTCCACAAACTGTGACATGTTTTTTTCTCCTTTTTTGTAAAAGGTGCACTAAATGTATCTCTAAGCGTGAAAGTTTCACAGTTGCTCAACACATGCTAATATGGAGCCTGCAGTCCACCTTTTACTTATGTATTCACACTGAATTAATATCAGCGAATGCAGGAGGGCACGCTATAGCCCCTTGTGGCCCCTGAGGTTAAAGAATTTCATCATTTTCTAACATTTCTGCCAAATATATGTATTTTTTTCATTTAATATTGAAACCTCTGCCCTCTGTATGACTACTGCAGCACTTCGATGTTAACTATGAACGTCCTTAAACACATTCTGCACATGAATATGCAGAAGCTGTATGCAAGGAACATATTTTTGGTATCAAGAAAATTTGCGCTGATATCTGCTGACTCCATGAAAAGCCCTACAGGTAAGTCAGCAGACTAGCTAATAGGTTCCCAGAGTGAGTGATCTTCTACTGCTTGTGCTGGTGTGAAACTTTCACAAGTTAGTTATCTGTCCAAGAGGTTAGCAAGTTCTCAACAGATATATGGTTCTTTTATAAAATGTCAAAGGAAAAAGCTTGTGCAGATCCCCAAAGTAAAATTATTTTAAAAAGCAACTATCTGAAGTGCTTAAAAGTATTTGTTACCAATTCAAGCTTTTTTTCCCCAAAACTAATGGACAAACCAAAATGAATTAAAGCTTAGCCATAGATACTGATTAAAGGGGTTTTTGGATAATACCTACAAGTCCCATGTTTCCTTTTCAGGAACCAGTGGCTCTGTGTTTCATGCCCTTTAGCTACACTTGCGAGTACAAAACAGTAGCTCATAAGAAAACTAAGAATGGTACAAGACAGAGATAATACATACAGAAACAAGACAAGGTGGTCAAAACATTAGGACAGGGAGATATTGGGAAGGAAGCAAAAACCAATAAATAATCATATAGTATTAAATTGTATACTAGGAAGAAGGAATCAATCCTGCTTCACTAGAGCTGCATCCATTCAATTCAATTCAATTTTATGTACATAGTGCCAAATCACAACAACAGTCGCCTCAAGGCGCTTTGTAAGGTAGATCGTACAATAATACATACAGAGAAAAAACCCAACAATCAAATGACCCCCTATGAGCAAGCACTTTGGCGACAGTGGGAAGGAAAACTGCCTTTTAACAGGAAGAAACCTCCAGCAGAACCAGGCTCAGGGAGGGGCGGGGCCATCTGCTGCGACCGGTTGGGGTGAGAGAAGGAAGACAAGATAGAAGACATGCTTTGTAAAAGAGTCAGAGATTAATAACAAGTATGATTCAGTGCAGAGAGGTTTATTAACACATAGTGAGTGAGAAAGGTGACTGAAAAGGAAAAACTTATCCATCTTCTTATCCAGGGCTGGGATGCGTGGGCAACGCATTTATAATACATAACATGTAAATATAAATAGGTGATACTAATCATTAATATCATTATTATATACTTAGTTACTATTACTAGAAGTTGAATTTGAGATCATAAATATGCAAGTATGTCAATATCTGTACACAATTATTTTAAAAAGACACACATTTTCCTAAATATATTTATATATCAAAACATGATAATTAAAATACAGTGGAATGCAGATGTAACATTTTAATCAAGGCTGAGGTGTTAAACAATTACCCTCTGGCAACAAGAAAGCATGAAAAAGCCACTCTCTTTAAAGTACGATGAAGGTTAAGTGATCGGTTATAAATAGTCTTCCTTTAACTGCAGCTCTGTTGTAATTTTTGAGCTTTAACAATTAATTTATTAATTATCATCACATAAAGGTAATGTTCATATCAGAGTAAAGCCCCCCCACAGGTGATGTGCCATGATCAGAAAGGTGGACGTGTTAATAATAGCGCTCATCAGGGTCTGTGTGTTCTTGGGGACACATTTTCATTTGAGCGCGCTGACGCTTCTCTAATGACAGTCAGGGCACGGCGGCTGAACCCACCCCGAATTTCATCGTCTCATACACCCCGAGGGTATCCAGTCAAACAAAAATCTACCTCCCAGGAAAAGAGCATTTAACCACCAGCTGTCGTGTTGACCTGTGGTATAAATTGCTCTGCATTATAATGGTTCAAAAAGGACCATGGGAAAATGCCATTAAAAGGCTTTTGGAGAAAAAAAAATCTCACTGAGATAAATTATATCAAAACTCTTTCTTGAAGCGATTATTAATTGAGAGGCTGCATCACAAGGATGAGTGTTTCCTCCTCCTGTTTTAGAGGAATACAAGGGCTTTGCTCATTATTGGTCTTTTCAATGCAAGGCTGTTTTAGTGTCAAATGAGATTTGTCTCTCACCATTACAAGAAGTAATTGGCCGAGGCTCTCTCAGTAATTTACTCCCAGCCAGCGCTACTTTGCTTTATGGTGAATAATTGCTCCTGTCTGGCTCACAACTGTTACAGGCAACATGAGCACGGACCCCTGCAGCCGAAGGGACAGCCATCCTCAAACCACAGCGCTCAAATTCTCATCTGTTTGATATGTGGTGATGTCTTGTTTGCGCCCGAATCTCTTTAGAATTGTTTTTGTCGTTGTTTTTTACAAACTTTGTTTATTTGTCGGTAGGAATGCTTGCAGGTATAAAAGCAAACGTCACAAACTAGTAAATATTTGATGCGGTAATAAGGATTGATGCTGGTTTTGAATGCGCTCTGCCAGGATATTATCTGAAATCAAACTTCACTTCTGGCGAGTTTGTGTTCATGAAGGCAACTCCCAAACCACAGCGCAGCCTCTTGGTGATAAACAATGAAGGGGAATGATTCCACAATCTCATTTAATGGCCATAATGTTTTCATAAGACAACCTCACAGCACTATGGGTAATACAGGCGCACAGACATTTTAATAATATAGAGCCACAGTGGTTCCCCCCCCCCCCATAGAGCCCGCTTGAATAACATCACTGTATACTGATGAGGTGATGTGAGCCATATTAAAATGGAAAATATATTTATGCGGTTTCTTCTCGTCTGGAGATCATCATTTATCACCATGTGGGTTGTTAGAGTAAATCACAAACTTATAATATTTGAACCCAAAATTAAAGAAAGAAAAGGATTAGAGGACCCACAATCCTATAAATATATATAATTTTTTCAGTTCATACAGACTATTTTTTCATGTGCTGAAAAGGTAGCACATTAAAATAACTAATCTGTTGCTACTGATTTAATGTTGAGCCGGAAAGCATCTCATTTTGACCAAGAATTCAATGCTGAATTTGATTAGTGGGACACAGTGGACAGCACAGAAGCACATAACTCAATAAATAACCCCAAGTTTTCAGTGAAACTCTTCTTCTGTTAGGTGCTACCTTTTTCGGGGTCGTCACAGGGGATCATCTGCCTCCATCTCACCCAGTCCCTAGCATCCTCCTGTGTCACACCAGCCTCTGCCTGCTCTCCTTCACCACATCCATGAATCTCCTCTGTGGTTTTCCCTGTTTTCCTCCTGCCTGGCAGCTCCATCTTCAATATTCCCCACATAGCAAGCAGGTCTGGCCTGGATCTGGTATCAAGCCGGCACTGCTGGTTGACTTCTGGCATGATAAGACGTATGTCATCCAGATATGGGCGGCTGGGTGGCTGTAGCTCAGGAGGTAGAGCAGATCACCTACTAATCGGAAGGTTAGTGGTTCAATCCCTGGCTCTTCCAGTCTGCATGTCAACAGTGTGAATGTGTATGAATGTAGTTAGGAAACACTCAGTTTAGAGAAAGTGTGTGATTGGGTGAATATGGCATGCTGTATAGAGCACTTACAGTAATCCGGGATAGTGAAAAGCATTATATAAGAATCAGTCTGTTCACTGTCTGAACAGAGTTTTGTCATGTTACTTTTGCACTATTATGCACATGTTGTTATTACATAGCTTGATTAAGGTACACATTAGGCTGACAACTGGGGCCAGAGCTGAAACTGTTCTGGGCCAGCACAGGGCCACCAGTGTGTCTGCAACTGGCTTTGTGCTGGCCCATGTGTGGGCCACATCTGGCAAACCAGATGTGGGCCACCAAAGGGCCGTCCTTCTTTGCAGCATGTGGGGCATGTGTAAGCACATTGTTTGGGCCAGATCCGATCCATACCAATTTTGCTATGTGGGTCTTTGTCCAGTATATCTGCATGTGTCCAAACCATCACAGGCTTATCTCTCAAACTTTGTTTCCCAGTGTGCTCATTTTTAACCCAATAAAAATCCAAACATCTACACTGCCAGCTCCAGCTCCACCTACTATCCTTTTATCAGTGCCAGGAGTTGCCAACTGGTCTCTGGACTGAAGTTGAACTTGGAAGATTCAACAGTTTCTTTGGAAAGAGTGAAAAATCAAATCTTCACCTTGCAGCTAAATTACTTAGCTCTTAAGAATACCCTGCTAGGCTGTTACATGCAGCTTATGGTGGCTAATATTAGCTAACTTAGCTCAACCGTTGTGTGCCGTGTTACATTTATGCTCACTTCACTGACTTCTATTCTGTTCTTTACCGCTGATGCTGTTGGGGTGTCCTTAAAAGTCCCCTCTTATCAAATAAAAATAATTTCTAGGAGTTGTGCCAGCTCACTTATCATTTTTACCAATCATTAGTGAGTAGCTTAATAAAAAAGCTGTAAAACTGGTATTTTTAGGGTTGCTTGTTGCCACTGCTTAAAAGGTTAATTCTCTATAAGGTATTTTGCCTTGTGCCTCCAACTTGTTAAACTACATTCTATATAGGCAGCACAGAAAATTGTAGCTCACCTGGCAGCGGGCCACAAAGGAAACAGGCCCTCATGGTATATTGATAGCGTTGGCTCACATCAGAGTCCTTCACTGTCTGCTAGCAGTGTCCTGGTTATACATGCCTCACAAATTTTTAGCTTAGGGATAGAATTTAAATAAAAATGTCACAAATGATTTAGCGATAAAAATGTTCCTGTCCTCATGACATTCATCCTTCACCGTGTGAAATAATTTGGCAGGCATCTAACAATGAGGTTTACTTATGCCATGACCTTGCAGCATTTCAGGAACAGCTTCATCCAGAGAGCTTGGAAATATAATGTTTAGAAACTGTTTTAATTAGGTTGCGGTTTGTAAAACATGAACTTGTAATAAAAAGAGAAGAATATAAGTGCTGACTTCTGCTGCTCTGGTAATTTCAATTCTATTTTAGAGGCTACTATAGGTGGACGTTGGCAAATATAACGTGAAACATGAAGACACAAACCAGTTAAACGATGAGAGTTTATTTCTGGACCGTGAACGACAGTTTTGGCTGTTATTTATGCAATGCTAACCACAGGAACAGGCCACTCGCTATCAAGAGAACAGACTCATCCTGTATATCATTCACCATGCTCTTATTTTTAAAATCTAGCTCCTTGGCTGGTGGTCTTGAAATCTTTGAATCTGTGTTAAAGAATTTAGCAATTGGGAGACTTGCTAATTTTCTGAAATTATGCATCAGCGTTGTTCGCAGGGGTCATTATCTTAAATCATGTTAATAGAAGTCTTTCTCAGAGATTAATTACAGAAACGGCTAACTGGGCAATGATATAGCATCATGTTGTTTTCTTGCCCTGGCTTAAACATTTTTCTCCTTACTTAAAACTTAGTTAAAAAATGTATTATAACCTAAGGCAGTTAAATGACCTTTGTCAATTTTTTATACAAATCACACCTTCCAGAGTGAAATGCAATGATTATGTGAACTGCATATCAAAAATCCAAATATAGAGTGTAAAAACTACTTGAAACTTTTATGGGCAGCATAGCTGTTCACGTTCTGCATGTTCACAAAGTCCCCCGGGCGATGACTGATGTAACTTATGGATCAGGTGCTTGCAGAGGTTCACATGTTATAGTGAATTTCCCTGATGGAGATGAAGGAGGGAAAGGGGTGATTGAGCAAAGAGGGCAACGACATGAGAGGGGCAGGGTAATTTGCTCGCGTCCATTCATTACCTTCATAAAAGTTTAAGGGGCAGGCACATGCTGGCTGTCTGATTTATTCTGTCAATCATGGTAATGATCGGACAGTCCCTCCTCCAATCAGCGTCTAGATCACTGACTCATTTATGCAACAGGGTATCCCATAAACTTTGGGTCTGCTTTGACTTCTTCTGCCTGACATATTTCAGTGTTTTAATTGTTGATTCAACAGCGCTGTGTTAGAAGATGAGCTACGATTTTTTTTTTTTAAAGGCACTGCCTCGTCTTTTTGTCCTTGTTCTATTTAATGGATATTTTTGTATGAAAGACATCTCACTTTTCCCAAGTGTCTATCAGCAGCCAGATCCTTTTAGCATAACACTGCAACCCCAGTGATCTTTCTGTAGAAAACACTCATAGTGTATGAGCACACAGTTTCTGATGAATGCCGTGTGCCCTGTTGAGTAATACTTCTTCCATTAAATTCTTCTTCCATGTCAGCACAATACTGTGAAGAACAGAAATACAAACACTTACAACACATTGCACAAACTCACCCAACACACAGCACAGTAGCACTTTTGTGTCCGATGGCCTTGATACTGAGCTGGATGTCAGGCGGAGAGCTTGATTGGAATTAAGGCTCTGCTGGAAGACCCAGCGGTGACGGCCACAGGAGGCTAATTGGTCTTTGGCATTTAGCACATTGTCGGTTGAAGTGAACAGACACATTGCCCCGTGTGCTTTGACTTGCAGGTTTGCATAAAAGAGCAGAGAACAGCATGAAAAGAGTGTAATTTATACATCCCAACCAGGGCAATTAGAGGACACCGGACCTATACACATATACGTGATCTTATTAACCATTCGATGTTATGCATTGCAGAAGTAACTGTGTTTTTTTTATGTTGAAAGAAGTGAAAGATTGATTTGGATAAAGAACACGTCATAAGCTCCTAAAGTGTTTATTTACTACTATTAAAACTATTAGAAACTGTCGATGCATGAAGCTAGAAAGTGTCACGAAAAGCATTTTAAAATTTTAATCCCAAACAGTCAAGATATGTTTTTTCTTAACAAAGCCAAAAAGAGATAATGGCAGAAGACCAATCGGTGGACACTCATCTCAAACTAAAGCAACAACACACAGCTTGTATGATGACTACCTTTATTCTTTCAAAGTGCACATATCACACAAGATTTCAGTGCCGTTCGGCCTTGACCTGCTGGTATTTATGGAGGCAGAGCAGAAGAGCTCAGTTCTCTGCAGCCTCCCATGCTGGGCAACAGGGATCTCACTGAGTCATGTGTGTCTGGACTGTAGTTTCCCTCAGTGTCACCACTTTCCACAGAGTCTGCCATCTTTTATCAGCTCAGTGGGACTGGGATCATTAACGAGCCCAAATCATAGTTTTCGATATTTTTTGTGTGTGCGTTTAATAGTTTAGGGTTGTTGTTTGTTTGTTTTAGCATTTAAAGGCCTGCAAATTCATAATATCCAAAGTCCACACCAAAGGAAGCATTTTCTCACTAGAGCCACTGTTCCTAGAGCTCTCTAATGATACGTATCTACATCACTGTGTAACACATTTCTATAATAGCTGCCTGGCAGCTGGTTTATCAGTCTGCTGTTTGGTAACTCTTAGATTGTTCTGCAAAAAACAAACTGGTGAACACAAGTGACATAAAAGACTTCTGGCCTCTGAAGAACTAAAGTGTTGGGTGTAACACGCTGATACAATCCTGTTACATTTTTACCTCCACCAGCGAGGTTATGGTTTTGGTAGCATTTCCATGTCTTTTGGCCATTCTGTCTGTAAACACGTCAGCTTGAAAAGTTTTGAATGAATTCTGATAAAACTTTGTAGAGGTGTAGAGTAGGGTCACGCTAACAAGCCATTAAAATTTGGCTTACATCCACCAAGGTCTTCAAGGTCAACTTCATGATATATCAGTCAAATATTGACAAAAAACCTTGGTGCTTGGTGTCGTGTGTACTGTCAACATATAGAGAGTATGGCTATAAGGATTTAAAATGTCGAGTCACATTTGACCTCTGACCTCTCCATCAAGGTCAATATAATGATCTGAAGGTCATAATGATAATAATGTTATATTTTGACAGCATATAGGTATATAGGGAATGATAAGTGGGGATTCTATCATGTTTTGGACCTTAAAGGTCCAAAAGATAAAGTCAAACTTTTACAAAATGTCTCTTCACTTCTACTGTCTTTGGCTGTATATGATATTGGTATAGGGGGAATTTAAATGTCACATTATAGTTTGCATTCAAATATCACGTCACATTTGATCTCTGATTTATATTTTGCACCTTGAATTTTATCCCAAAACATGTTATTTTTACCGCACTACAAACTTTTTAATGTATTTTTAAAAAGGGTAAGTAAGTAAAATGTATTTATATAGCACTTTTCATAGAAAAAAATCGCAAAGTGCTTCACAATAAAGCCAGAAATATAAATAAAATAATATTATAAAACAATGAAAAAATTAATTAAAAGCTTGTTTGTATAGAAATGTCTTCAGCTGCTTTTTAAGAGTCAATGGAGTCTACACAGCCTAAAGAAAATGGAAGACAGCCTTGATGCCTGAAAAGCCTGATCCCCATGTGTTTTGAACCTAGTACATGGGACCAACAGTAATTTCTGACCTGAAGACCTAAGTGCTCGGGAAGAAGCATGAGGTTTCAATAGCTCAGAGATATACTGGGGAGTTTCACAATGTAGAGCTCTAAAAGTTAAAACTAAGATTTTAAAATGAAACCTAAAATTTACAGGCAACCAATGACGAGAAGCCAAAACTGGAGTAATATGTGACCTCTTGTTAGTGCCGGTTAAAAGTCTTGCCGCAGCATTCTGTACAGTCTGAAGGCGATCCAAAGCTGATTTGTTGAAACAAGTAAAAAGACCATTACAATAATCCAAATGAGGATATAAAAAGCATGAATAATCATCTCAAGTTCTACTTTTGACACCACTAGCCTGAGTTTAGAAATGTTTCTTAGATGATAAAAACAGTTGTTTGGAGTTGTTTTTCAAGCGATATATGTTGGGTGAGTTTAGTAATGTAGTACTCTACAACAATCACGTTACAGTTACAGTTATGTTGTTAATTGCATTGCAGCAGTTCATTTATCTGTATAATGAGCAGATAGAAAAAACATCAAGCATACCTTTTTCTTTTCCTGACCACTTGCACAACAGTCAGCTGATATAAATTTGTGTGCAGGGAGGAGGAAAATGACAGAAAGGTCTACAGCTTTTTAGCAGTGGAAATGTGGACATTACTTTTATTTTTATTGCATAAAATGACATCAGCATGATTGAAAAGGGCAGACTGCATCCAGGATTGAAACAACTGCATCTTTGCAAACATATGCACAGACAGCATGCTAACAGAAAGGTAGCAAAGAACCCATAGTGACATCAACACTGAGTGTATTCTTTAAGTACATGGTAATATTAATTGCAATGCTTTAAGAAATCCTCTCTTGGATGTAAGCTCCTACATTTCGTGACTGTGTGCAATAACACACTGTGAATATAGTCCCTAAAGCTAAATGCAATTATTTTTAAAAGTATTATGTATTCTGCTAATGCAGCGCAAAGCACGCCACACCATATGTGCACAACTGCAGACCAAGGACAAGTCTTACATGTTGAATAGACTCTTGGTACAGAGAGAGTTGGGGGTATGCTCACTTTTGCTATTTAAACCTTTGATAAACGAGTCGGAGCAAAAAGAAATATTCATTCTTGAATCTTAAATCCTCACTTTAATTCACTCCTCATCACCCATCATGCACTATTTCATCTGAGGTTGCCTTATTTCATCACAGTGATTGTCAATAAATTCGTTAGGGCTGTTTCTCTCATAAAATCTCTTTTGGATCGTTTCATCATTTACTCCAGGGCTCATCAAATATTTAAACACTAACAGACAGGCTTGCTAGTTTAGACTGAAGTCAAAATTCATCGAGATGACAAGCTGGACACCCCGAAGTATTTTCATGCTGCATTTTGTTTCAGTCTCTTTTCCACCGCAACTATTTTTCTTTTTTTCCCCTCATAAAAATCAACTGACCTCCAAGATTTATAGACCATCATGATGCTTTGCTCATACCAAAATATTTATTGTATGATGCTCACATACATATGTTGATAAAACACCGATAGTTTTATTTGGTTTTAGATAAAACTATCTCATGGCAGCGATTTATAAAGGCTGTAGCAGAATATACATTATGCCTCATTATGGGTGAAGAGGAATAGATGAGCTAAGCTGGATGTCAGCCTGTTCTTTCTAAAGTTCAAATACCAACATCTTTAATTAAAGGATCAAGTTATTCGGATGGTGGCACTAAGACCTGGAGATTAATGCACATCACACCACCATTAAACCTGTTGGATAACTTAATACGGGCAAACTATAAGGCGTCCTGAGTCATATAAACAAGTAATACATGCAGTATTAAAGGGCATTTTTCAAATTAAAGTTTGCAAAGTGCTGCAAGCATTGTTAGTAATTATATATGTTTCCTTTCAATAATATACATTATTTTTTAATATGAGTTAGATTTAGAAACTAAAACTAAAACTGCGCCGTTCTAATCATCAGCTATTAAATTCAAAAAGGTATCCAGAACAATCTTCAGTGCTTTCCTTGTCCAAGTATTTTGTCTTATTAATCTGTGTCCACCTGCTACATTTTCTGGCTCATTAGCAGCTTGTTATTTCGACTTGCTACTTAGCTTGCAATAAGCATAGCACTGTGGCCTCATGGGAGAACAGGCGACCAGTCGGCCCCTGCAAAGTAGACATTGTTGCTTATGGATGAATACAAAATAGCACATATGTAGGAGCATCTTAATGAACCACAATAGAGCTATTCAAAATCTCAAGTATCTTTAAAAAAGATAAAGACAAATTAATGCGTCAAAGTACTCAAGTTCATGAGTAAGCCCTACTTGCATACATATTTAATACCTATCATTGCTATTCCTATCTTTTTCCAGGCTGGCTAACCTCTTAGTCAGTGTCAGGCTCAGTCTTGAGTTTCAACAACCTCTCAAGGAAGACATTAGAAACAACCAATTAGGAAAGAAGTAGATGGCAGCGATTTTCATCAACCCTGAGAAGAAAAGGAGATGCAGCACAGTCGATTAACATGCATTCTGTGATGTAATGACAGCATCATCCCACTGAACCCACACACACTCATCCATTCAACCGAGACGTACCGCTCTGTATTGATCAGACCGGTAAAGAATGTTGTGCGTTATACGGCTCTGAGCTCACTATTATTCATCGTCACTGAAAGGATGTGATACAGCAAAAAACAAACAAACAAAAAAAAGTAAAACACTGTGGGAGAAATAACGTAAATAGGTGCACGTAGGAGGTGTTGCTCGGGTATAGCTGTCTCTATGCAGGTGTATCACTTCGGGGTGGTGGCTATTACAAGAAGCAGCAATGGTGCACACCCCAAAATGTCCAAACAAACTCTGTACTTGCTTAGTGTGGTGTATAAAATTGCCTCAGTTTGGTATATAGATAAAGCTAAATGAGGACATAACTGAGCTAGCCACATGGTTCATCTCATATGATCTTAACATTCTAGTAACATCATATTGTTGCTTCAAGGCTAACATCGCAACTGACCAATCATTATAGCCACCTTTGTAAGGTGGCTAAATTTATCATTGTTCTTTCAGGCGCTCCTTTTAGGGGTCACCACAGCAGATCATCTGCATCTATCTTACCTTTTCCCTGTCATTCTCTAGTGCAGCGGTTGGGAACTCCAGGCCTCCAGTGCTGGTGTTCTGCAGATTTTAGATCTCACCCTTGGTCAACACACCTGAACCAAATGATTAGTTCATTAGCAGGCCTCTGGAGAACTTCAAGACATGTTGAGGAGATCATTTAGTAATTTGAATCAGCTGTAGTGGATCAAGGACCCATCTAAAACCAGCAGGACACTGGCACTCGAGGCCTGGAGTTGCCTACCCCCGCTCTAGTGTCACGCCAACCCTCTGCATGTCCTCTTTCACTACATCCATAAACCTTTTCTGTGGTCGTCTTTTTCCTCCTGCCCAGCAGTTCCACCTTCAACATCTATTCTCCAGTATATCCAGTATGCCTCCTCAGCACATGTCCAGACCATAATCACTCCCAACGTAAATCTACCACCCTGCGAACTCAGGCTTAGCCTTCTATGCATTTGCTAGTACCAAACTAAACATCGCAGCAGGTTTCACTACCATCTTGCAAACCTTGCTGCTATCCTTCTTCATGGTTCAAATCAGGTATTTAAACTCATCTACTCCTTGCATCCATCCATTTTCTTAAGAACTTATCAAATTCAGGGTCATGGGAGGGATGAAGACCCACCTGACCTGTCAAAGGGCGAAAGCTGGGATACACCCCGGACAAGTCTGGTTCCACTTCACTCCTACAGCCAATTTAGAATCACCAGTTAACCTGATATTTATGTCTTTGGACTACAAGAGGAAGCCAGAGGGCATGGCACCACAGTTCCACCCAAGCTGGCCAACTGTATAACAGTATTGACCATGTTAACATGTTTGCTAGTTAAGGGGCACAGATTAGTTGGAATGGCTGTATTTGGGTATGATACTGTATCACCATGTTAGCTTTGTTCCTACATCATAATACTGCCTCATAAATTAACAGAACAAATGGGAACAAGCTCAATAAAATGGTGTGTGTGTGTGTGTGTGTGTGTGTGTGTGTGTGTGTGTGTGTGTGTGTGTGTGTGTGTGTGTGTGGGTGGGGTTGTGTTTAATACTCCCTTCATCTTCAGTTGATTATACACTTGCAGAACCACGCAGGCAAACATTCAGTCTGAGAAAATATTGTGGAGGCACATGAAGATTTAATTAATTTGAGCAGAAGGGACATAATTAAAAACAAACTGGTCGCATTTAGAGTCTTTAAATTAAGTTGGGTGATCACTGAGATGGAGCTCAGGTGTGCTCAGTGATTATTAACAAGCAACAGCTGAGCTCCCTGATCGAGGCCAGAGCTGCAATAAATTCCCATGCTTCCCTGTTCTTTTAAGTTGAAGGCAAGTGGAATCTAATCAGCAGAGAATGGATCTGCCTACCAAATGAGAACATCCAAGGGAGGGTTATTAATGATTAAATGGGGGGAAAGAAACACACGCATGTAAAAATCACACAGGGCTGTCAATAGGACAAACTAGGCTTATTTATAAAGGTCTCAACTTCAGGTTTTTGTGGCCAGAAATATTCATCCTCCTGATAATAAAACATTGATTGTGAAACAGTGGGTTTAAATACCAGCAGTCAACATTGAAAGAAAGCACCAAACAAAGCTGAATAGAAATTATATAAAACTGGCTGAACATGATTCAGCTGAAATCAATAGAAGCTCAGGGTCAGCCCTTTGTTGGTGTCCTGAATGAAAAATAACTGTGTGCATATGCCATGGTATTCAGAAATCAAGCTCCCAACAGATTTGACTGGAGGACGGAATTATATCACCAGGTCCAACTAAGCAGGTGTTCCAGCTCTACGTGGACAGGAAACAACCTTAGCCAGACGGTAAACTTGCTAAACTACTGCTGCACCGAGGGTCTTTTGATGTGTCCTGTAACACGCCTGGCTTCAGTTACAAAAATGTGCGTGAGAACAAAGGCTGTGCTGTAATGCAGCATAAACACGATGTGGTTTGTGAACATCACGGACACTTTAGCATTTTATGATGGCAAAAACTACATGTATGAATTGAGCACTTGTGGGAGAAGATGAGCCTAAATAATAAATATGACTAAGCAGTCTGAGACATTTTAATTGCATGCCGTGGAACTGGAACTGCCACTGAAAGCTTTCACTGGGTTTTGTGGTTAGTCTGTTTGTCAACTAAGGACTAAACTTTTAACCCTTTAAATTTTAAAAAAAGGAGGAAATCAGAACACCCATTAAGTGCTGGACTACCTTAGAGCAAGTTGCTCCTGTCAATGAGTATTTACATTCAATGAGCTCCTCTATCATGCATGTAATTGTGAAACTGTGCCTGTATAAAACAATCCCACAGAGTGTGTGTGTGTGTGTGTGTGTGTGTGTGTGTGTGTGTGTGTGTGTGTGTGTGTGTGTGTGTGTGTGTGTTTTCTCAGTATCTGTGGTGCTTCACCAAAATAATATAACTCCAGTGTTGAGAACTCAAATACTGTAACACTCGCCCGCTTCAGGAAAAAGCTGCTCTTGTGTAAAGGCCTTAAAACGTCTGTAGAGCTAAGGGAAGGTAGAGATTCAGTGCTTTCCCACTTTTTAATTCATAAATTGTGGTGGCTTTTTTCCTCAGCACTTGCTATCATTGCCACTTACCTATGACTAAAGTTTCCCACATCAGAGACTTCTTCTGAATTTGAAACCAATTGCAAGAAACTATTATTACTTAATGGACCTCGAGGGGCTTGAAGTTTGAAAACAAAGTATGCTAATGTGTAGCTTTATCCAGGAAAAAAAACCCCAAAACACATCAGTTAAAAAAAGAGAAAGACATGTAGCCTCATTAAATGCACTTTGCTCAGCTGAATCAATAAAATTAATGCCAGATTTACTTTGGAAAAACCAAAGATTTCTGGATCCTGGAAAAGAACCAGTTGTATTATCTTTGGCTGATGCAAACATAGGTCAACATGTTACACCAGTGACGTGTTTTATTTTATACCTACTCAGTAACTCTGGCCTCATAAATATTTGTCCTCTTATTAAATAGGAGGCATTTGCATTTGGTATCAGAGCTCTTAAACTGGAATTAGGTGTTAATGAACAGGCTGCTTGTTAGTGGTTTTCACAATGACATAGTGAGCCTGTTGTTATGTGCTGAGAGGGATGTCTCCAAGAAACACACAACCTCCCTCAGCTTTCATTGGAAGTATTTACACGTTGCCATAGAAACTACTTTCAGCTAAGATAAAAACATTTCTGAGGAAAAACACATAACATTAATAAATCCTTAAGGATGTTATACAGGGTTCAAGTTTAGGGACTCTTCTTTTTCTTCTCTCATTAAATTCTTTGCGTACTTGTGTTTTAACTGAAGCTGTTTAAGGTTAACACATTATCAAATGATGTTAGTCTATTGACAGAATTAGACAAAATCTATTAAGCTGAACTTGGTGAAGCCAATAGTTAAAAGAAAAGAATAATGGGGTGCATGCTGGAATTTTTTTTTAAGATCCGTCCCATCAGTACTGTAGCTTTTGAACAATCATGCCAGAAAACTGCTAGCAACCTCTGACCATGAAAACGGCCACCCAGGGGTGACAGGCTCTACCTGCTCTAGTAAAACGTAAAACAGTAAATCAGCCGTTGATTTGCAGTGTTATCCTAGGAGGAAAAAAAATCTACTCAAAAGGTGAGTGTGGAAAAATTGAATGGGTTAAGTTTGCAGTGTTGGCCAGTTGCTCAGAAGACTGCATTGATTAACTATTTTTTAATTAATGACTATATTAGAATATTGGCCTTCTCATTTTAACCTTAATTTGAGTTTTATTCTGTGTTTTTAAGAAGAATGATACCACTAGTCATTTCAGGTGGTGCCAAAAGGATAAATTATAACTGTAGCTGTAACAGTATATTTTAACATAAACCACAGTCTTTTATTTAACTTGTAGGTTTTGGTGTCCAAACTTAACCAATATGTGAAAGCAAATGTTTAAACACACACACAAAATAATAATCAGGGATTCTGAGCCACAGACTTTTGCCGTACTGCACTGCCAGCAGATTGTCACGCTTCAAAAATGTAGACTGGTGATTACTTTTGCAGACCTAAGAGATAAGAAGTCAAATACAAAGTAAACATTTAATGCCGATTGTCCAGAGAGTTATAAAATCCAAATCCAAGTCTTTATGAAAAAGCAAAGCCACCGAATCCAACTCTCTAGAGGCAATCAAGAAGATTGGAAACATAAGGTTAACTAGACACAGCTGAAACTAATCAAGCATAAAAATGGTAAATGGACTGGTTCTTCTATAGAGCTTTTCTACACTGCCTGAGAACTCAAAATATTTTATATAACATGCCTCATTCATCCATTCACACCTATTCATACAAACACTGTGTTGTGTGCATCATATCTTACATTCACACTGCAACAGATGCATTGGAGAGCAACTTGGGTATCAATATTTTGTCCAAGGATATTTGGATATGAACTTAGATGATAACATGATAACACTTAGACAAAAACTGAAATAAAACAGGAAGTAACATAACAGAGACATAAAGACTAAAACAGAGACAGGGACTTAAATACAAGATGCAGAAAAACACAGGGAAGTCAGGATAAACTGAAAATCAAAAAATTAAATATAAACTACAACTACCACAAATGGAAACTAGACTGTGAAAGGTAGCAAAAACAAAAAATATGAAACCTAAAGACCAGTGTTGGGTAAGTTACTTTAAATTAGTAACTTAGTTACATTACTAGTTACTTCTCTAAAAAAGTAACTCAGTTACTTCAAGTTACTCGTTACTTTCAGAGTAACTAGTTACTAGGGAAAGTAACTTTGGTTTTACTCAGACTTCTCTTGTTAATGTGTTGCTTCCGTAACTGGATACCCAGCCAGAGTGCCAGTCTTCTAGCTTGCTTACTTGCCACAAGTGCACTGTGCCACCTACCAATAGAAAGGAAAAAATAATGTGCACATTTCCACGAGAGAAATCCCACGCCTGGACCGTCGTTGACCGCCGCCATGATTCTAGCCTGCTTTTTACATCCAACACAAAAACTGCAGTCGTGGTGCTTTTGATTGTACTCAGAACTTGGAAATTCTGCCTTCTGAATAGGAAGATGTAGGTAACACCAGACTGCAGATGAGCTACATACAGGGCTGGACTGGGACAAAAAAAATCATCCCGGGCATTTTGACTAGAGACCGGCCCACCATTATAGGAAAAATCATAAAGCCTTTGAATGAAAATAAACACTGTTGTGACAGTGGTGTACACTGTTCTGATGGTATATATGTATCAATCTATCAATTGTTTGTTGTAAGACTCAGATAATTTTTTTTTTTTAAAGCGAGACATTTTAAATGAGAATAATAAAGTATTTCTTTGTGCCCCCCTTTCCCTGTTAATGCCCTACCTGCCCCCCTGGCAAAAATTTCCTAGACCCGCCCCTGCACAGTTACCAGCTGTCAGCTACTTAGAAAAGGATCCTGGTGTTATTTGTCTCTCAGAAACAGTTCATAACTTCCCTTCAACTCATTCATGTCACCTAAAAGGTAAACCTGTTTCTCCATCACCTGTTCAGCTCTGATGATTCAGTAAGGACATCTCCTGGTTTCATCTGCATGTTTCCCTCTCACCAGATAACCAAACCGATATCATGACCAGCAGCTTTACAGCTGTGGCTCCAGCAAACATCAGCTGATACTAGAAAGTAATATTAAATAAATTCTAACAACAGCTGATCAAGCTTAAACGTGCTGCTGTTGTTTAGCGCGACATCCGCTGGTTTCCTCTTTCTGGCGCAAAGTGGGCGATAAATAAACAAGAGAGAAAAGCCGATCAGCTGATCATTGATCAGTT
The DNA here is from genome assembly GCF_013358895.1 of Oreochromis aureus. Taxonomy (NCBI): domain Eukaryota; kingdom Metazoa; phylum Chordata; class Actinopteri; order Cichliformes; family Cichlidae; genus Oreochromis; species Oreochromis aureus. The sequence goes on from NC_052950.1 coordinate 21,406,328, forward strand.
TCGTGATTGAAGTAGAAACGGGAGAGAATGAGAGAAGAAGAGGCAGCTGTGCAGCTTCAGCTTTGTGTCTTTTCATTGTAGCTGAAGTCCGGGACAAACTGTGTTCCTTTTCACCTCAGTACGAAACGCGTAATATTTTCTCTGAATACCAGGCGATTCTGTTTTTACGGGACGGTTGGCAACTCTAATAATTAACCGTATGAACAAAATAAAGTTCAACATCAGTAACATAGCACCCACACAGCTGTATAGAAACTCCGTCATGCTAGCTAGCACGCAGTACGAAAAAGTCAGCATACCGAAAATAAACTCCACCTAAACTTGGTTTATATCTGACTCCGATAGACTGCAGGTCATAACTTCTTACCTGAAGTTCAGTTCACCTGACACGCGGACCGGCGGCCGCTTCTGGTCTCTCCTCTTGCCTCCCTTTTCCTCCATCCACCTGCTGGCCTCCACCACTTGCTAATGTTATTGAATCTGTGGAAGCTCCGCGATATCCACCACACGAAGTAACGAGTAACGAGCCTATCTAAATCCCAGTAACGAGTAACGCGTTCCTGGTTTTGGCATAATAACTAGTTACCGTGCTCGTTACCACAATAATAACGTAGTTACTGTAACGCGTTACTTAATAACGCGTTAGTCCCAACACTGCTAAAGACCAAACTGAGTCTCTAATCATAAACAAAGAAACCATCCAGAAAATATCTGCTAAATATAAAGCAAAACAATTAAAATTGTCCCAAACCCCAAAATTAATACAAAAAACTCAAAGCCACAAGCCTAGGGTCAGTTACCTCTCTGTTCCTCGCCATGACGAGTGTGTCGAGGCACAAGGCAGGTCTGGGCTCAGCCCAAAAATCACTTTCCCCAGAGGCAACAGCATAACCCATATTTTTTTACATTTGTTTCTTTGTTCTGGGGGACTCTGCTTAAAGCATATTGTAGGCAGCCTAACTCATACATCAGACAGTGACATTTACATTTACAGTGACTTTTTTTTTTAAAGGTGAAAAATGTCCAAAAATCTGTCCTCATTCGACCAGAAAAAATACTATCCATGACGTATATTATGGATTGTGATGAAAGCCCGGCTCTGACAGAGATTTTGTTTGATGCCCACACTGCAGATATCCATCTCTAGCATGCAAAAGTTTTATTGCCTGTTCAGTCACAATTTACCATTCACAACTTACCACGTGGTCCCGTTACAGTTTGAATAACTTATCAAAGTTAATTTTTATCAAATATTTGTTGCATGTTTTGTGGTTTAAACGAAAATAAACTGCATGGGAGAATCTTGTTTTTGCTGACCTTGACTGGTTTGCCTTCTCACATTCCTGCTGTGATGTATTTCATAAACTTCAGTCTGTGTTGGTACACTGTGATTATAATGGATAGTTGTGGGCAGAGATGAAAACTTTTTGCAGAGACCACACTGTGGATAGATAATTGATTATTAGACCGGTAGTGCCATAAATCTGTCATGAAAACTGCCTCTATCTGAACAAAAGTTTTCTTTGTCACTTTTGAGGTTTTTCCTTTTGTTTCTTTTATTTAACCATCACCTCGAAAGGTCCACAGATGCTGAATTCAGTTTAGATATTACAAGTGTTGAAAATGAGAGTTTTGAAATGTTGTCTTCAATAGAGAAAAGGGAAGTAAATGATTTATTTCAACTTTTATAATGCATACCCACGTCACGTTGATCGCAAGTTTGTAACTCCTTGTGTCCTTGCATCCATCCCTCGTCTGATTCCTTCTTTATGCTCATGTCCAAAGGCCAACAAGCTGACCTCCAGCTGAATATACCTTGTTTGTGCTTCCTCTTTGAGGGCTTTGAAGAGAGTTGTCGGGAGCACGCCCCTCATGCAATATTCATAAGGCAAACTCCCCATTGATTCAGCTGCTGTTTAATCTCAGCAGTGGCACGATATTTTCCCACGTCAAAGTCACCGTCACCAATCCCTCGGCTTCAGCTGTCACACAGTATTACCTGCTCCACCCTGCACCAACTGAGGTGACTTCAGGGATACGGTGGGAAGATTAGACACTTAACAATAGCAAGTGCGACTTTCACAGCCGGAAGAACTTGAGCAAAGTGTATTACAGGATTAGTCTGTGAAGGGCATTGTTACTTGATCAGTGTGCTTTAAACTAATCTAAAAAAAAATTTAATGTATTACTTCTATTTCAGTTTATGAAGTAATAAGCACCAACAGTTTTGGGAGGGGAGAGAAAAGTTTGACTTAGTGTAATGTAGAATAAAGCATGCAAAAGCATTACATTTCTAGGAAAACGTGCAAAACTGTGCAGTTGTATACCTGGTGTTAGAAGCCACTTACACTGATCCCACTAACCTTTAATATCTAAATTGTTATAACGTTATCATACAAATACTATAATTCTAAACTGTTCATTTAACAAAAAGCTATAAATCATGTTTTAAACCATCATTTACAGCTCCTTTTGACTTTATGGTATTTTTAAGAGTTTTTAGGTAACTGCACATCTCTGAGGGTTTTAGGTGCACCAGGCACTGTTGAAGATGTACATTTTAATGCATGATCTGTGAAGCAGCAGCCAAACACTGCTGGTAACTACTGAAAACTTCTACTGAGAAAAATTTGTATTCCCCAACCAGTTGATGCAGATTTTTCTAAATGTTGTTGTGTTGTTAAACACTGGCTAACTACTCCCCAAGCAGTAGCGAAAGTCAATAAAGCGCATTGCATACTGGGACTGAAGAACATCTGCCTTTAAAGTAAAAGTTCCCTTACTGCTACAGCCAATATGTTTTCAAAAGAGCACCTTTTACCTTAAAGGAAAACAGTCAGTTTATGGTTACAGTTTTACTACCACTTGGAAGTAGCTGGCCAGTGTTTGCATGAGGGCCAGTGTCTTCCACACAAATTACGGTGGCAATCTGCTAGCAACCAAAGCAATTGCAAGGAGGTTTTAGGCAACCAGTGGTTGCCAATAAGTTACTGAGCCTGTGTGAGTGGAACGTGAAAGGGTGTGAAATGGACAGAAAAGATTCCAAATGGATGATAACTGAAGCCTTTTTCAGACACAAACTCCAGAAAATGTTGGGAGGACATTGTTAAAAGTTTTCCAGCAGAGCAGTGGAGTTCTCACTACTGGGAATAAGCCACTTGTTATAGATGAGGAGCTCCCTGAAAACCCAGGACAAGCACTCATTAGCAGTGCAACTACCCAACAATTAACCTTTTCTGTGTTCACAGTAGCACATCAACTGGACTTTGTACTAGAGACCTGGGAAGTTAAAGACTTAATATCCAATCCATCAACATGGGACATTTGACTTAACACTTTAGTCCGGTAATTGCTACAAAGTTCAGGAATGTTTTTCAGCTGCTCTTTTATTTGTTTAGTTTTGTTGTTTTTTTTAGCAATGTGTCACTTTGAAATGAAAATTCAAAACTATTAAATATGTTCATATGTGACTCTAAAAACCTTAAATTGCACAGAATGAAATGGTACTTTTGCATCAGTGACTGACTCATTGGCCCATTTGCAAGATGTACTTTTTACACTAAAGGCTCCCTCCTACCCTGTCACAAACACAGACAGCAGCCTTGTACTTGACAGGATGATGGTCACATTTATCCACAATGAATGCAGTCATACCAGCATTATCGACCACCTACAGTCTGACTAATTAGCAAAGGCTTGGATCCTTGAATATTTCATATGAGACATTACTTATAGGATCAAAATGAGCTTTTATTTGCCCATAATGACCCCAAAGGTTAAGAACTCCCTCGCCACTGAGGCACTCTCTGTGCAGCGAGGGAGCACTCACTCAGCTAATGACATTCACAAGTCCATCAGCAGCTTGATGCAGTGGTCACTGTCAGACCACAGATGTTATTAGAAAAAAACTGCACAGAAGAAAATAAATTGCCCATTTTCACCCCAAAATGATCAATACAAGTGAAGTTCCAAACACAACAGCATATTATTCATGTTATTTTTGACAAGGAGAAGTGCTATGATATAGTGATATGAAGTAGTATATTTGTCACATTTACTGGTACATTCATGCTGATTGGGTTACTGTTGTAATCTTACATATCATGAGATGTAAGATTATCATATCTTTTTTTCTTAATCTTTATGCGAACTGTCTATGAAATTTGAAATGTTACGCTATAGCAATCCACATTCTACCCAAGTGCACTGGGCCACCAACATTCAGTTAGTTTGAGTATGATTTCTAAAAATGAATAAATATCTTAGAGCAGTGTTTCCCAACCACTGTGATGGCACATGATCAGGTGTGCCATGGAAGATTATCTGGTTCCACCTGATTAGTACTCTAAGCGACTGGCGTGAGTAACGGGCAGAACAATTACATTCTCTTCCACTAGAGGGCAGTACAACTACCTGCTCTAATTAAATGGGTTGCCAACTGCGAGTAAAACAGAAGAAGACGAAGAAGGAAATTACATAAAGGTCATACTGTGAGTGAGACAACAAATATTTGGGGGAAAAAAGTAGTCAACCTGACCTGGGTCCTGGAGAAAATTCTGAACCAGATGAAGGCCCTAGCATGAGTAGTGATCAGAAGAAAGCAAAAAAGGTATACTAGGGACAAACTGAACCAATTCTGGTGCGTGGGGAAAAATGATCAGTATGCTTTTTGTGACATTTTTGTTTGGTGGTGTGCTGTATGATTTTTCTAAAGTGAAGTATGGTTGGAAAACACTGTCTTAGAGGACAGTATGTCGCTGTTTGCCAAGTTAAGCCACAGAATGGATAAAACTGAATTTTTTGTGCTCTACAAGGGTACTTATTACGAACATGTGTGAAAGGGAATGCAACGCAAAGAGGAGCTGATGGGTACCCTGGCCTGGGGAAGAAGGGCAATCGTGTTTGGACTGAGGAAACTTTACTGCATTTTGGCTGGCACCGTTTTATTTTCATGGAGGCACAAGTGATCATATTGGAATGAGGGTAAACTGTTAAGTTATTAGTCAAGGATAGCAGCTGAGTGTAGCAAGCTGCATCCACTCTGGCAATCTACAGGTAGCAGGTAGCTGCACCACCTGTACCTGCATCAACCTTCAGTCAAAGCTTACATACTTCTAACTTTTGACCTAAATAACATTTAAATTGTTTTGTTATCAGAAAAATATTATATAAATATATTTGAAAAAAAAATCAGCTATAGATACCAAACTATGTTTAAGTAATTGTAGGCATGCTTATTTCTACCGTAAAGTTGTGCAATTTACTTTGTCTCTGGCCCTCACAGAGCTCAGTCTTATGTGGTGGCCATTCAAAGAATTGTAGCTTTTATAATTTCTACATTGGCTTCATTTTTCAGACACTTGGATATAGCCACAGTATTAGCTGGGAGGTACTAAAAAGCTCTTCAGAGCTGAGGGGAACTGGAAATTCAGTGTTCCTCATAATGACCTCATCCACAGCACAGGAGTAAATGTATTTACTTTCCATCACTGATAAAGATGTGTGCTAATCCTGGGGATCAAATAAGCAATCATATCACCAAAGTTTATTGAGTTTTCAGTGGCTCAAATAAACCACACAAAGCACAACAGGAAATTTGAAAGTGTCCCCATAATCCCTTTATTTTCCGTTGGCCTGAATAGCAAACATAATGTGGCTAACTCCAGTAATATAAATTTAATTGCTGCTATTAGTGTCACAATGAGGCTGTTGAAGGTTTGTGTATAAAATTGTCAGGGTTGGAGAGTTTTTTTTTTCTCTTGATGGTCGGGCTTTGTCGGATGTCTCTGTTCGACAAAAAACTCGTCATCACATCTACTCTTTGTGAAATCAGACACTTTCCAAGTGCAAGATGAGTCCAAAACTCTGCATCCGTCATTCACATCCAAATATAGTTTATACAAGTACTCAGTAATAATAAAGAGTACCCTATCAATGTTGCCTCTGGCATTTCAGCGCAGATCAAAGAGCTGCATGGCAGAAATGTCAGTGTTTACTAAATATTTCATCTTTTCGACGTGACCACTGAATAGTGGGGTAAAATCTCGCAGGACTAAAATATACGACCAAATTAGCTGTTCAATTTCCATATCAAAAGTGACTGCAGTTTCACAGCTCACTTGGGTGGGGTTGGAAAACCATACAAAAAACAAATATCTGTGTTGTTTCTTTGTGAATTATCTATGGTATTATTATGCAGTGATGATATGAACTGAAACCCACTTGTCAACACTTCAACTGCAACAAATAACACTATAAAAATTGTGAATGAAATATTTATTTTCTTGCATTTTGACTTTATTAGAAAGGGGCATTTGAATCAGCGAGAGACTGAAAAGGTTTTATAGTACTTTAAACTTTAAGTTGAGGGGATTTGGTGGCAGATTAGTGCAGTTGTTAACGCTCTCACTTCACAGCAAGAAGGCTCTGAGTTCAAACATGCTTTTTGGGTGATGCCTTTCTTACTGTGGATTCCTCCAAGTACTCCAGCTTCCTTCCACAGTCCAAAAACATGGATGTTAGATTAATTGTCTGTCCTTGAGAAACTAGTTACCTGGGTTTAGTGAATGTGGCATTTTCCGAAACAAATTATTTTAGGACCTCTCTCTTTAGGAATATCTTTCCCTTATTCTGATTGGCTGCCTATAACAAACAGACTGTTTGAACACCAGAAGGTTGGTATGTCTGAGAGGACCATGTTAAGGGAATGAGCGCTTTCACTGATGTAATAAAGAGCCAAGAGTAACCTGATAACTAAGCTTTTTAAATTTTAGCCATGTTTAATATAAAAATAATCTAATCTTTCTTAGACCTACCTCTTGTTTGGGATACATTTTTAATTTCTTGGGATTAGTTTTACCTAATTACACAATTTTTACATACTTAAAAAACTCACATGGCAACAACGGGTTCATGTTATAGCATAACACAGTAAAGTTGCGTATTATGAAAGTTGCAACATATGAAAATAGCATGAATTATAGTTAGTGGCAGCAAAGCCACAATGTGATGTGCTTCTTCTGCACTGTATGAGGACGCAGGGTCTCAGGAGGAAAAGAAAATTCCATTATCATATTTATTTCACGCGTTCTTAAGAGTTGAGCTGTTGTTCGTTAGGACGACAATGTTGCTGCTTGATACAGCTTGAACTTCTTGAACTTCACAAACTCACTGTTCTGATTGTTGAGTCACTAAAACATAATAAATGGAAAATACTTGATGGTCAGTTCAACAAATAACTTGATAGATCTTTTACTGAAAATGAATCTGTTCAGTGATGTGTGGTCATACAGTGAAAGCTTACTAAATACTTAGTATGTGGGGTCAATTACTTATTTACGATATTTATTAAGTTCCAGAAACATTTAAGCCACAGAATTGATTTCTAAAAGTCATGCTGGCTGAGTGGTGCTCAAAACGGCAACTGTTTTATACAACGCCTCTCGCAAATCTCATCAGAAGGATATTGATTTAATAAATGCACATAGTGTCATTGAGAATCTCATGGATACATAATGGCATAGTTTTAGGTCTACTGAAGCAATTATCTGTGCAAAGCTCTTATTGGATATGGCAGCAATGACTTCAGAGTTAGACTTCAAAGTCACAGCTGGAGCTATCACATATTGAACAAGTCCTCCAACTAAACGATCATATCAATTATTGACTCCTACTGTCTGCCACGACTTAAGTCAGGATTCAGATGAACTTGTGCAGTCATGCTACATCTAATTAACACCTAAGTAACTTTATGTAAATATAATGTGGTCAGCTCAACACCTTATATCTCAAAATTTTACCAGCGTGCATGTTGCAGCTGGTTTACTTAAAGGAAAAGGTTAGTGAGAACATGCACAGGACCTCCAGACCAGTACCGAACCATGACAGGTTACATTGATGGTGAATGGATACCTTTAGGCCATGAAAGAGCTTGCACAAATGACCTGTGGGGGTTATTTTCTTGTGAAGGACAGTCATCTTATTAAATATTTGCTTATTCATACATTTGGTAGACACAGAGCATTATTACTTTCCATTTGGTGTTTTTTCTCTACCAGTATTCAAACCATTAGTTTCCACCTACTCCTTAGTGAAAGGTCTGGCTATGCAGGAGTTAACTCGATAAGATCACTATGATCATTTGACTAAAAAATGTTTGGTAGCAATAAAACTAAAAAACAAGCTGTAACAGACTGAACTGAAAGCAACTGTATTGTTGGGAGATATGTAATTACTCATGGGTTGGTCACAGTCCATGAGTCCACAGACATTGTTAAACTGAAGACTTTTCATATACTGTAAATAGCTCTATCTATGAGATGATTTTAAGACATACACAGTGTCTTCCATATTCAAGATCTGGCATGTTTTTCTTAGATCAAGAACACTTGGATATTGCATTTGACTTTCCAGGTAAACACACCTTACCGTATGTGTGCACAGAGTTTCAAACCTGTCGTTGATTGCTGACATGTTGTGGAGGCAGAGGGCTCGCTAAAGCTTTGTGGTCTAGGCACAGGCTGTCAGAGAGCAGAGCTGACCTTACATCAGGGAAACCTGCAGAGAACGTCAAGCAGCCTCAGCAGCGCTCTTTTCAAGAACTAGGTACTAGCCGGGAGGCCGGGGGAGTTTATTTTTGTTTATCTTTCATGTCAGGAACCACCCAGGGATACGACTGAGCCTAGTTGTTGTTAATTGCACGCACCACCTCGGTTAAGCTTTAATTACTTTACTGTGAGGCTCATTGTGCTGGATTGTCACTTCATCTTTCAGGGAAGTGTTGGATCCAAAGACATGCTAATGATCTCATATGGTTAAAAAAAAAAAAGGGGGGGGCTGTGGTACTCTACACAGCCTCATGAATAAATGCTAATCGGTCTGGTTGTGACTCAAATGGAGGGCAATTCAGGTGCAAGAAACTGTAACCATGGGAACAACTTTAGTAAACAATGTCCACTTTTTTACGTTACCTCTTAAAACTAAGCAAAGCAAACCTTTAGGTACCGGACTCGAAAAACTGAGGAAATACTGACCATAACAAACAAAGGAGTGGGTGACCCAGGAGGAAACAAAGTCCTGATATTTTATTTGTTTCTGTTATGGCTGGTACCACATGTAAAACATCAGGATACAACCACAAGTTATTTAACACCAAATGTGCCACACACACCGAACACGCTAGAAGAACAAATGCCGGAAATAATGTTAGCCACTTAAATAGGTTACATCATAGGAGTCACAGCAAGTCTAAATCAGGCGTAAGGACATAAGTGTCACTGTAGCCTGACTCTTATACCATCCATTAACAGAGTGCCATTTATGGCAGTCTTTGCATGTCTGTGAGTATCCCTCTTAAATACCCTCTGTTCTCCAAAGACCAGACCATCTCAGCCTCCATAATCCTGTTTATTGCATGTATGAGCATGTCCCCCGCCAGGCACCAGCGCGAGTCCGATCTCTTTGATTGTCCATACAAGTCTTTCAGTGAAAAAGCAATTTAGTTTTTTGATGTGCAGGAATATGAAAAATGAGAAATATTAAGTTTTGATTAAAAGAGAAGGAATTATGATTCAGGGCATGAGTGGCAGTGAGCAGAAGAAATTTGATTTTATGTGTATTTAATGTTGTTTACTTCATTTTTTAGGTGTCCAAACATTAATGTTAATAAGTATGGGCAGTGCAGGTCTACCATAAGTTATATTACACATAACTTAATTTATGGACATCTATGGTTTGATTTCTTTGCATATGTAGACTGGATGGGTTCTTACAAACACCAGGTGAGAATTTCATGCCAACAGCAGCTTTAGAAATATATCTACTTAGAAAATTTGTGATGTGTTCAATATTTATTTTACCCGAAATTAACACCATCTAAATGGCATACAACAACAGTGACGCAAGAAAGTCCAGTCATACCCTGTACTCACGACTTGGCCCATTTTTAACCCTTACAGACATGGAGCCCTCAGCATGAGAGAAAAAAAAAACAGTACAATGACGTAGTTTTGTGCTGCTCCACACACCTTTTAAAGCACCTTTCACCTGCCAATTTATCTTCTGGTTTTCTGCTCTTGGGCTGTTAACACACACAGCTCAGTGATGCACTTGGGGAAACAGAGAGGAGAGGGGATTAATAAGATCTGGAGCCTGGTGTTGACCTCAAGCTAGGGATTCAGAACATGTGAAATGAGAAAGGAAGCCCCCCGCTCGTGGGTGGAAGCAGCGCTGCAAGAGCAGGAAACAGGAAAATATTCAGACTCAAAACAAAATTTCTTTTTTTAGATTTGTAATATTACATTGCCCCCAGACTATGTCTACAGTTAGCCAACAAAAATCTGAAACTTCTTTTTCCTTTTACCACTGAGCCTTCTGTTTACACTAAAGATGAATACTCAAAACAACAAAAACCTTTGGACTGTATGTCCTCAGAGGCACCCATAGTGTTCCACTTCCTTGCACTAAACGTGATGGAAGCATCAGAATAAAAAGTAATGTTCAAATGCAACTTATGTTTTCTCCTCTGAATGCATGGCGTTAAACTATACTGCTCCTTTTCTTCCTGCTCAACTGAGAACCTGGTTGAATCTTGTCCAACTTGAACAATCCAAGAAGTGATCCATGAGAGAGCTGAGAAGAAGAAAAGGTATGGAGGTAAGGATGGTGGATAGGTGTGTAATTGTACAGTCCACTTATTCCACTTTTCCCAGTTATTGTCTGTGTAACTGAAGCTTTTGTGTAACTAGGAGGATTTGTATTCATCTGTCTATATTCCTGGGTGTTCGAGTCACTAGTAATTCATTTCTGTCTGCCTTCTGTGAGCCAATCAGATTCTGTTCCATGTGCTCTTCATCATTCATGACATTTTGCATATCAGACTCTTCATTCATGCCTGGCTCTCCCTGACCAGTTAAAGATCTTCGTTCAAGTCTCCACCTGCTTCATCTGTGCCAACACCAGACTCCAGAGTGTCTTGTCCTCCTTCCTGCAACTTGGCTATGGAGCTTCATCAAAGTTGCAAAAATAACAAATAGTTTATTACTTAAACTCTTACTTCAGTAAATCGTGATCAGTTCTTTCAAATCATCTCTCTTTACTGAAATATTGTCAATAATTCTTGCACCGGATTGGCATGAAGTCTAGGCCTCGGTGTCACAGCTGACTCGGCCAGTTGTTAAAAGTGGACTCAAGCCAGTTCTCGAGTTTTCTAGAGGAAGCTTCCAGAGAAATGGACCAGCTCAACAGGAACAGGTTGGATATGTAGGTAAGTGACCCACTTTACAGCCACCTGGGAGGCACTAGGACACAGGAAGAGGACGTTCATACAACACAGATGACAACGAGAATTTACTAAAGAGCTAAGGAGGAGCCTGTTTAACACAGTTAAATGGTAAATGGCCTGTATTTATATAGCGCTTTCTAGTCCCTAAGGACCCCAAAGCGCTTTACATATCCAGTCATTCACCCATTCACACACACATTCACACACTGGTGATGGCAAGCTACGTTGTAGTCACAGCCACCCTGGGGCGCACTGACAGAGGTGAGGCTGCCGGACACTGGCGCCACCGGGCCCTCTGACCACCACCAGTAGGCAACGGGTGAAGTGTCTTGCCCAAGGACACAATGACCGAGACTGTCCGAGCCGGGGCTCGAACCGGTAACCTTCCGATTACAAGGCGAACTCCCAACTCTTGAGCCACGATCGCCCCAGTTAAGAGGCAGGCCATTTGGTAGAGGCTGGATGCAGAAGCTGGTCCTTTTGTTCTGTGGCTGATGAGGTTGATGGAGCGCAGGTAATCTGGCTGAAGAGTGGGAAAACTCCAGACTCCAGCTCAAAAGGGTGGGAAATGCCTGCTCAGCCATCCTGAACTTGTAGAGTGTTTCTCTGGAACTAAAACAACCCAGTGCTAGACCTTGACATCCATGCATCCATCCCCTTCTTTAATTGAGTCAGAGGGGGCTAGAGCTCATCCAGCTGCCATAGGATGAGAGGCAGGTTACACCCTGGACAGGTCGTCAAGTTGTTAATTAGCTAACACAGAGAGAAAGACAACAATTCGTACTCATTTTCACACCTATGAGCAGTTTAGCATCAGTAGTTAACTTAAGCCCACTAACTACATGTCTTTGGATTGTGGGAGGAAGCTGGAATACTCAGAAGGAAGTCCCACAGACACAGGGAGAACGTGCAAATTCCACACATGCTCCAGCTAGATAGTAGATTTGAACACGAGGCCTAAAAAAATCAGAAGGATCTAGCTCAACTATTTAAGAAACAACTTTGCAGCTAGCTGCTGTCGTTAACTGTGCTGGCTTCATTTCTTATTTCCAACATTTTGCAAAAAACCCATGTAAGGGGTTTGTCCAATCAGGTGTTTGCACAGTGGAGGGAGCGGGCCTGTCAATCATCCATCCTGCACTCTCAGTGCTGGGAAGTGGGACATTCCCTCACGTGGTAACACCCCATGGACACACTTCAAACTGAGTTACTGAGTTTCAGAGGAGATCCATTTAAATCATGTTCAAGATCTCTTTGCTTGACTCCAAAACATTTTAAGCTCAATAGAATTGCAGGGATGCTTGGTGATATTTCATGGCTCAATATATTGCTGGGCTTAGTTGTCATCTTGGTAATAGTTATGAGAGGAACAAAACAAAAAGGATATGGAAATATAGCTTTAGACAACCTGGATCTGAAGGACTGATAGCAGTTATACAGAATGCCAACAAGAAGTCATCCACTGACAGTTTGTTGAATAAACAGCATTGAAATAGAACGGACAGCTTCCTGGTGTACAGGAGATTAAGGACTGTGCGTGTGTGTGTGTGTGTGTGTGTGTGTGTGTGTGTGTGTGTGTGTGTGTGTGTGTGTATGAAACATGTTTTTTTAGATGCTTTATTGTTGTTCACTCTCGTTGTGGATATAAATCTTTACACAGGCACAAAAAATCATTAGTGTGTTCCTCTTGAGATGTAGACTTAGTCACCCTGTTTCACACTCTGTCATAACTTTTTGGCAGACTCACTGGAATTGTCTCTTTGTCGTTGGAAAAATAACGTGGACATCTTGATGTAACTCATCTTACTTCACACATTTGTTTAACCTCGGCTAAACCTCCTGCTCCCCTCCCACATCTTTAGCTCTCTTTGTAGTGGCTCAGTCGCCCTGCTGCCTCTCTCCTCTCGTTGGCGTGATGGCTGTTTTTCTCCGTGCCCCCTCCTCAACCTCCAGATGCCACAACAAGAAAGAGACAGCTGCTCGTGTGTGTACAAAAGATGGAAACTATCCTAACGCACCATAAATCAACCCTTGTGGCCATTTTGTGGAACACGCAGTATTTTGGGGACACTTTATCAAACACACTTTCTTTTTTGTTCACGTCTTCATTGAGTTTGCAGTTCATTCACATCATTTGAGCATTCATAATGTTGCTGACAACTGCATTGTGTGAGCCGAAGCTAAATTTAGAGTGTTAATTAACCAAGCGCTCACTCCTGCTCTGGTTGTTCTTGCAGTTTGATTTGTTTGTGTCACCCGGAGCAGACGCCTCCCTCATACTCTGCCAGTGATCTTGTGGTATTAAATATCTGGAAGTGTGTAATGTAAATGTATCCAAGAATGTGCATAGATTATTCTTGTCATATGCGGACTAAGTATCGCTGATTAAATTTAAGACAAATTGTCACAGTCTTCCCTCTTTTATGAACTAAAGATGTTTATTTTTGTTCTTTTAATGTGGCATGCTGATTAATTGTTGCCTAGCAACTCTGTTTCCTAGCTATCCTTTGTCCCATCACAGATTGTCGGCTAGCCCTAACCCAACCAAAATACCAGTGCCACAGTTTGATATTTGTTGAACTTGTGTAAATATTTGTGTCAATGGAAAAAAAAGTGTGGCATGAATTCATCCAAGGCAGCAGGACCACAGTCCCAGTCTCAGCCTCACACACAGTGGTGGACGGATCAGCACTGTTGCCTCACAGTGAGATTTCTCTGGGTTCAAAACCTCCTGATTTGCTGAGACCTTTCTGTGTGGCTTGCATGTGATTTCTCTCAAGTTTCCTCCCCAATCCAAAGACATACACATTAACTTAAATTGCTGATTGTAATTTGGTCCTAGGTTTGAATGACAGAGCTCTGTGATGGACTGGTAACCTGTCCATCCGGCCTTATCACAGCTTGGATAGATTCCAGCACCCAGCTACCCTGAATCGGGTAAGTGGAAGAAAATGGATGGATGGATCTTTAAAGATTTTATTTATATTCTAATCTACTCAGAAACCGTATTATGTTAATATTACTGTTATTAATTTGTATGAACTGAACTTGAACTTGAACTTTTCATTTGACTCATGGTTTATCAAGGTAAATATTATTTTTTGGGGTTAATGGTTAGGGACTGGAGTTTCACCATAGTTGAAATAATCACTTTTCTTTAGGTCCATTAACTTACTGTTGATATTCTCATGCCGCAATACAGTAACTCTGCACAGCTAATTCAAACCAGCATGCAGCTGGCTTTATGTTGCTGTGGGTCGGACAATGGAGAGATGCAGTCCATATGCACTATATGATGGGCAGTGCTTCTACTCTGTGGTTATTAAATTAATTATGAGATGCCATTTCCTTTTGCTCTTTAATTATTTTTCACTAATACTCTCACTGTTTCTCCATTTCTGCTCTCAGGACTACAATAAGCTACAAGATGTGCTTTGTCACTACATGATGTCTGTTTCTCCCAGGAGATACCAAACAGACCGAGCAATGTCTGTCTCCATCTCTGTGTGCATGTTTGCAGCATCTGTTCCATCACTGCTGGTTTACTGGTTGATGAATAAACAAACAGTTACCAGATTTGTCTTGGCTGTGTAATATAGACAACAAATCCAGTAAGCCCTGAGACATTTGAATCGTCTGTCAACACTGTATTGTTGTGGAGTTAGTTTATTAAACATCTTGTCTATAGACTGTACCACAATACACCGATTACACCGTAATTTAACAGCTCTCATGAAAGGAATCATCACTCTTCAGCCTTTTTCATCTCTGATAAAATATTCTGACAGCATAGGAGGTGATTTGTGGCTTCTCACCGGAGCTAAACTTAGAGCTGTCATGACGCCATTGATGTCTCTGATTGTGCCCAATATCCTACTACAATGTTTGGTTTCTGTATATTTTTAAACAAGGCACTCAACCTGCAACATTTGAAATCTTTTGTAAAGAACTTTCTTTTTTTCCATGACGGGCTTAAAGAACCAGATCAGCAGGTTGAGCTTGTGATGGAAAATTCCTCAGTGGAAAACAGTTGTGCAGCTGTGACGTAGAAAGCTAGTTTACCCGCGAGGAGGAACACTGCGCCTCATACAGACTGAGACGCATTAAATCATGCATTTCTCAACTTGTGATGAGTCACATGTACATCGCCGTATGGGAAGTTTAAACGTAAACTCAGGGGGTCCAGGCTTCATTAGCATTTTAGTTGATCTGATCAAAAGTGGACATCCTAAATAAATTACGACCATCGAGGTGTGAATTCATTTCATTTAAGTTATATCTATGTATCTCTAGTTCACAACAACAGCTGTCATTTAATGTGATGTGATGAAAACCCCGATGATCAGGCAATCACCTTTTACTCTAGCAGCACTTGATAACAGTAGGAAGGAAGAACTCCCTTTCAACGGGAAGAGACCTCCGGCAGAACCAGGCTCAGAGAGGGGCAGCCATGTGCCATGACACGCTTCATAAGAACCTAACAGGAAACACATCATGAAATATAATAGATGGCTTTGTTTTCTCTCAGAACCAATAAAATTTAGATGAACTGGGAATGTCTGGCAACAGACTGGCATAACCCTCTAACTTTCCAGTGAAAATGGGATAATTTTAAACTCTGGCTTTCTGACATGTGTCTTTTATATGGCCTCCCTCTTCTCTCTGCTTTGTCCCCTCACCTTCAACCAGTCGCAGCAGATTGCTGCCCATCCCTGAGCCTGCTGAAGGGGTCATCTGATTTTTAGTGTTTCTCTGTAATATTGTAAGGTCTTAAACCTACAATATAAAATGCCCTCAGACAGCGGTTGTTGTGCTTTGGTGCTGTATAATTAAATTAAAACTGAATTCAAATAATAATTCAATTTCAATTAACTGAATTCTTCATGTTGAAATGTAGTTATTTACAATCCAAAATTGAGATCCCCACAATCTGACTGTGTTAACAGATATTTGGACACAGTGAATGACAGAGGTACACCCACATGAACCCAAACAAACAGCGAAAAGCCTACTGTATGTATATTATTTATGTGCACTGTTGATGTTTTATTTATGGACTACACTGGTGTGAGATTTGCTGCCCTCAGGAGATTTAAGGGTTTCACTGTTCTGGCAGTTTTGTCCTGTTAATAGATGTTCATTAAAATCCAGTTGCTCTGTCTTGATGTGTTTTTGCTTTTCGCACTCAACAAGCACAATTAAAATGTATTCAGTCATTCAATGTTATTGTCTCTGTGGACCTTTAAAGCATTTTGGCCAAAAATACTAATTAGTGTCAGGTTCCCACTGTAGATTAATTTACATTTCTCCCCACACACACAGATAAGCTGTGGTCTCTCTAATGAGGCTTGTCTAGTTCTGGAGGAGGAGAAAGAAAAGGAAGTACAGGTGGCAGCTCTCTAATTATGTCCCAAGTGGATGACTACATTACCCAGGTACCCCAGGCCGCTGACAGGTGTGGGTGGATGGGAGATGCACAATCAGTGGGTTGAATGACAATCTTAATGATTCATTTTCTCAGTTATTTCATTAGGGAAGGGCGTGGGCCATTGCTTCTCCTCTGTTAATTGCAACAGAAATTTTTTATCACTTGGTGCTTTTGTCTTCTCTGCAGAGCTGAAACAAAAATCATTGGGAAGCAGTCTTTTTTTATATAATTTATACTGGTATTGAGTTATCCAGTATCTGCGTGGGTAGGCTGTAAAATGGCTCTAATATCACTTCAGGTCCATCCGACAGCTGACTGGCATTGTTAGCTGTTGTTTAGTCTCACCTGTGAAGAAAGTGCTCACTGCAATGTTTTGTGTGAACTATTTGTGATTTGAATCAACATCTGGACCCACAACAGAGATGGAAACGCTAACTAGAACGTACACCTTTGAAGGATGTGGGAGGGAAACAACATAGTGTAAAGTAGGTGTTAAAAAAAATCCACTAACAAAAAAGTAACAGAATCAGTGCTGAAGTTTCCTTGCTCGTGGAATAAAAACTTAAGAGCACAGTTTGTCCTCTCATATGCTTAATGATGCACAGACGCAGATGGTTACTCATTGTGTCCTTGTGTCCAGCATAATATTATTCCCTACAGGCTACTAGGCCACCAATTTACTGGAATCTTATTTTTAAAAAATCAAATTTTGTTTATTTTATATATGCTGGATAGTAATAATGTAGCATAATTTATGAGTAGATTTTTATTTAATTAATTAATAACTTCTCAAATGTATCTATATCTGCAGAACGATTAAGGGACTCACATGGTTGTGCATTGGTCCAATGTGGAGCCTGCAGACCATCGTCTACATTTGGAGGCCACTTACTGTCACCGGCAGGCATTGTCAAAAATATGTGGAACAACTCTTGCTGTTGTTGTTGAGCCATCGGCGAAGACTAAAGCTACAGCATACAAGGAACTGATGTGAAACCAAGCGGTAAAATCAATGAAAACTGTCCACTGCAGCCACTATCTGTGCTCTTAATGGTGTTTTTTAGCTGTCTTTTTTTCACCTCTAACTTTATGTGAACACTCCTGTCACTCCTTTTCCTCTTCAGCCCCACATTTCAACCAATCAGTGTTCAACTTACACACAGTGTCATCAACATCGCGCTACGTGCTGTTGGTGTTTTTGGAGGACTGCACACAAGCATGTCTAAATAGGTTGTGTAGCAAAACTCCTTCGCTTTGAGTAGCCAAATATTGGACACAAATGCAGTGCGATGAATCCTCCAATAAGCTTTCAAATCCATCAGGATTACATCCTGTCCACTTTTCAGGCACAGGCCTGCATGTAGCAGGTATCATTGCTACAGAGAAAGAGAAATTGCAGCTACCTGTAAGAATCTGATAAAGGTGAAGCTTTTGATTTTGCTTGTTTTTACTGTGGCTGAAAGGCTCTTATTGTATTTTAACCTTTAAAGATAATGCAATAATGAGTATAATGAGTTGTCATTTCTAGAAAATGTTATCTCTCATGTTTTGTGACCTCACCATCCCTGATGTGAAGCTGCATCTTTTGCTGTGTCAAACAGAAGAGAGGTGCAGCTTGACCATAAATCATAACCACAACTTCTCCATAATTATTACCAATTCTGTCAATGTTCTTGTTGAAAAAGACAGAAACTGCTTAGGTGAGTCTTGTAATACCCTGCATTAGAGCCCAACTGATATAGGATGTTTAAGACCAATACCGATATTTGGTGATTTTTAAAAAGCCGATATATGAGCCAATATTTTTTCCTTTCAGCCAAACAAAGCAAACATTAGTTATGTGTAGTTATTTATGAGTCCTTACTAAGATAATAAACTTCTATTATTGTCACAAAAAATTGCAGTTCACTTGTTTCCAGTTTGCTTGACTGTGCTCTCATCAGCTGGGTGTTGTGTTTGTGGCATTCCAACTACATGTTGCCAGCAGGGAGGTTACACAGTGCCCTCTGGTGGACAAACTATGCAACATCATATAATCTTCACTATAATAATCTTCACTTTTTTCATTTAAATGAAATGTTTTTGCTAATACCGATATATCGATAAATAGCTACTATCGGCTGACATATCAGTAAAACTGTACTTCGCATTGACATGTATGCTCCTATGTACATTTTACAGTGTCCAAACATCTATATGATGAACCTTATATCCTTTTTATTGCCTCTTTTTCGGGTTTCCTCTCTCTTAGTAGGCCCACGTTCTTCCTTTAGTGTAAAACGTTTAGACTACAAGGTGAAAAGGCTGGCTGGAAAAAAAAAATTAGGGACTCGGGGTTCACCTCAGCCTGTTTGTATCGCAGGTGAATTTGAGGCTGTTTTTAGTAGAAAGACTATTATTGGCCCACCCGGGACAGTGGCTGGCAAATGAAATTGCCCAGTATACGTTTCCTACTGCTTTATTACTGTTGTACTAATTACACTGAACCCTGATATTGTTGAAGGTTCATATCCTGGGCAATGCAACTCCTTGTCTCTGCAAATTTCTGCCTTGAGAAAGACAATGAATCGTTAGTAACCAAGGGCGACAAAAACCTACATTAATGATGCTTAATTAATGACACATGGTTGATATAATTTGACAGTAACTTCACAGCAAGATGTATTTGTGGACACATTTATATATTTATTTTTTCCTCATAATAGTGCACCGCAGAAGATGGCAGTGCATCTTAACAGCTCTCAAATGCCAGCCATTGTCACTAAAAATCTACCAACAAGCTCCTATTTCCTTAACATGACATTTTACTCCCTTTCACAAACAGTGCAAAAACAAATTTCAGTTCAAGCCTAAATGCCAAATTGGGTAATTCTCCTTGAATAATGCCAACTTTGAGTTTATTTCTCCTGTATTGGACTGTAATCTCTCTATTTTTCCCTCATTCCCTCCACCCTGGACTCTCCCCTTGTTTGAGTAAACAGTTGTCGTCATTTTGAAACGGTCACTGGAGCAGGCCGAAGCTTTCTTGGCAGTGATTTGTGTGGAGGGAGTCAGGTCCCATCTGTTCCCTGTCCACAGGGGATGTTGGGCCAGCCAACCAGTCTCCACCGCCACAACCCTCCTCCCTCCCATCTCCACTCCTCCTTAACACCCAGAGAGAGGATAATGAGAACAGGGAGAGGGCACACCGCACATCACAGGGCAGCGATCATGTCTGAGCTCCCACTTCGTCACGTCTCGTCCACTCACCCGTCAGATAGAGTCAGGGCCTCAGCTGGTCGCATGCGATTGGAGCTTAACGGGCATTCTTCAAATGCAGATGAGCTGCTTGACATACGTCCCGGTGACTGGTGCTGCTGATGGCTTTGACTTTTGATTCTTGCTCTTTAGTAACATAAGGTGTTTTCAAAAACATTCACTGCAGACTTAAACCACCTTTCTACACATGCCTGGCTGTGGTGAAAGTGAGAACACAAATCTAATAACAGGACAAATTCAACATTAACGTTTTTATGTAGATTTTTGCACTAAGGAGCTGAAAGGATCCATTGAGCATGTGTGAGATAATTTAATCTGCCTACTCAATCCTGCTAACCATGTTAGCACTTCCTGCCACATGTGCTAGACGCCTGGTCCTGTTTCGCCATACATTTTCCCGAGTATGGGGAAGAAATTATTGACTGTATAAGAGATTGGTGGTTCTTATCCTTTTCCTGTTTTCTTCTACGTTGATCGTCCATTCTGTAGATATCAATAAAGTTGTGGTGATTGTTCATTAACATCCAGCCAGTTCTAACGAAGAGGAGTGAACATAAACGGAGTAAGGCCTCAGTCACACAGAACTGGAGACAGTCAGTGATTCCTTGGCAACCTCTGGTCATTAGTTAAAAATTTGGATTCTCTGACTGGTTAGCAGGTGGTTGCCAAATGTCACTAGCTAAAGTTGGTCACAAAAATGTGCTGCACCAAAAAGCTTGTGATTTGTGCTTTGGTCACTAACATAGTTCCACAGTTCCCATAGTTTGCAGGGACGAAACCAACTTGTAAGCAAACTACTAGCAAGTAAAACTTGAAAAAGCGCAACACAAATCTGTAGACAGAGAATGTTTGCCATTGTCCTCTGTGCAACCTATAGGCAACCTCTCTGTGATGACCAAAGCCATCACAAAGAGGTTTTTAGTGGATCTCTTTGTGACCAACGTGCCCATGCAACTGTCAGTAACCTCTAGCAACCAGGAAATACAAATGGATCACATGCACATTGGTTAATAATCCCGATATTCTTATAGTACCTAATTACCTTTATAGCCTCTGTGGTACCTGCCTGTATAAACTGCATCTCATCTCTGTCATATGTTCCTTCCAGCATAATAAAGTCAAGTCTTTAGCTACACATGTCAGTGTTCAGGCTGCTTTGTGTTATGAAGCCAAAATTTCAACAAGTATAAAGCATGAGTGGAATAAAAACAAGGATATCTCTGGGTCAGCTGCACTGATTTGTTGTTGTTGTTGTTCTTTATGTGTAGTTTACAGAATACTCCTTTAAACATGGAAGTAAGGGAAAAATATAAACTCCATTTTAACTGTAAAAATAAAACAAAAATTACCTGTGCCATTAGACTCAATGGAGGGTGGGTAAGAGAGTATGCCTTTTTCAGGAATTTGGATGAACTTAGCCTTTAATAAGGCAGCTCTGAGTCTCTTTGTCCTCGGACTGGTTTTATGCTGTATCTTTATCCCTTTCCAAAACATGGCTTGAGACATTTAGTTGGATTATTTAATGAGGACAGAAATCTGGCAAAAGATAATGAACTCTCAATTAAAATTTTTTTGTTATCTTCATCCACTTTTTCAGAGACATTTAATCAGAGCCACAGTCCCAAACTCTCTTCTCTATAAATGTTCATTTTTTTTGTTCTCTGTAATAGAGAATCAGTCGTTTCTCACCTGGGAGTAGCTTGGCCGAGCCTTTCTGTAAACACTGTGTGAACTGTGACTAAGAGGGCAGCGTGATTTGTGCTAAGCCCCTCCCAAATGACGTCTTCCATTACCTCCCAGCACCGTGCAGCTCAGACAAATGTTAATTCTTTATTCAGAGTTGGACAGAGCATTAAGTCATTTATTTCAGCCTGTTAAAGCAAACACTTTGTGACAGCTCTCATTGTCTGGCACAGACGGAGCCCGCGGTGATCCAAGCAGAGGCCGGCGGCTTAAAATTTCACGACTTGACAGTGTGACCAGATGTTCCTGTGACTGTCTCACATTTGTGGTGTAACAGATGAGCTCCGGCACGACACTGCTGGCCAGAAGATGCTGAGTCTCACTCGGGGACACACCCACATACTCGCATGCAGAGGAAAACTCCTGATGGGCTCCGAATGTCTGAAAACGAAATTCTCTTCACCTCACCCTTCACATTTAATAAACCAGGATTTGCATGTGTGAATAAAAATGCCTCCCTTTCATATTCTCACTAATATTTTATTCTCATTGCTTTCACTCTGGACACAATTAGTGTCGTATACAAAAAAGCCAGAATGTTTGCCGTCCGATAATCAAAAGAAACAAAGGGAACAATAGAGAGAAAACATGCTGCCTCATTGCTTGAGGGCAGACTAGAATTATGGTGCATGCAAAATGAACATTGGGAACTTTCATTAGGATGTTGATTCAAATAGAAAATGGACTTAGGTCAGCCTGGCAACATGACTCACCAAAATATGGAAGAAAGTTGAAAGCAGGATTTGAGTGTTAAATTCCTCTTCAGAAACAGTGTAGCTCAAATACTCAGACTTCACACGATAAGAAAGATAATCTCTTTTAACACCTCCTGTGATATCAGTTCATCCATTTGTCCTGACAAAGTCAACACCAACTGTCTAACTAACACTTCCTGGAACGCTTTGTTTAATTCTCATCTAAGACTTTTTTTTTTTGAGAGGGAGAGAGAAGCTGTCAAGGAAAAGGTGGACAATCTGTCACGGATTCAGCTTCATCTCAGTTGGGTTTCTGCTAATTAATTGTGCCTGCCAGTGGTATTACAGTATCTCCTTTCATTCTAGGAGTAGTCCTCCTACTTTCCTGATGTTACACCAAAGTCGAAGTGGACACAGAAATATTGCAGCTCTGCAGCCATCTTGGCAAATGCTTTTAGCCATTTATCTCTGGTTAACAAGCTAAAACCTCTTTGGGTCCTGCTTTTTACTTCACACATTTACTGCTATAGAACTCTTAGTTTAAATGACGTTTGATTTGTTTGGGTTCATTTTTTTAAAAAAGAAAGAAAAGGCCTGCTGCTGCCTGTACACTGATGACCACTTTATTAGGTACACAGGTTCAACTTGTTGTAACTAGCCAATCATATAGAGGCAACTCAGTGCACATGTTTGTAGACATGATCAAGGTGAGCTGCTGAAGTTTAAACTGAGAATCAGAATGGGAAAAAAAGTGATTTTAAGCGAGTCTGATTGTGGCATGTTTGTCTGAGTATTTTAGAAACTGATCTACTGATTTACTGGGATTCTACCTGACTACCATCTCTGGAGTTTACAGAGAATGATCAGAAAAAGGCAAAAAAGCCTTGTTGATGTCAGAGGTCAGATAAAGGTCAGACGGCTTCAAGCTGATGGGAGGGAAAGGGTAATTAAACAACCAAAGTATGCTGAACGGCATCTCTGAATGAACAACATGTCGATTGTTGAATCAGCTGGCCTTCTAGGTGACACTTTTGTGAGCTAAGAAGAGGAAACTGAAGCTATAATTCATACAGTCTCACCAAAACTGAATAACAGCAGAGTGGCTAAAGGTTCTCTGGTCTCATGAGTTTAGAATATTTACTATGACATTTAGATGGTAATGTCAGAATTTAGTAAAAACAACATGAAGCATGAATCATTCTGTTTTGTATCAACAGTTCAGGCTCGTGGTGATGTAATAGTGTGGTGGGTATTTTCTTGGCACAGTTTGGGCCCCTTAGTACCACCTGAGCGTCGTTTAAAAACAACAGCCTACCTGAGTGTTGTTGCTGACCACGCCTTCCCCTTTATGACCACAGTGTATCCATCTTCTGAGGGCTGCTTCCGGCAGGATAACCCATCATGTCACAAAGGTCAGATCATCTCAAATTGGTTTCTTGAACATGACAGTGTTCGCAAATGGCCTCCACAGTTACCACATTTCAATTCAACAGAGCATCTTTGGGATGTAGTGTATGTGAAGCACGGTTCAGCGCTGTGAATGTGTTTCACAAAACACAATCACTTTTATCTGGAGTAACTCCTCGAGTTACTCCATGTAAATTACAGCATTAATAGAAATGTCTGTCTCTTATGAGAGAAGTTCATGTATCCAGGTTAGTGTGAAAAGGGTGTAAAAATATTTTTCTGCTGGTGCAAGTGCTCGCGCTCAGGGTTAATTAATTCACACTCATTCATTTTTCACCCCTACCTCCCACGAGTTTTCACACACACACCTGCATATGCTTACACGCCTACTCCCCTACACACACACAGCAAAGGATATAAACAAGCTGCGAGGTGATAGGGATAGCACACACACACACAGGAAAAACGGAGGAGCGAAGCTTTGAGTCACTCTCCACCTCCACTCTCTCTGTGTCCTGCTGTTCCTTCTTACCTGATGGGGACGCCCGACTGTTTGATGTGTGCGACAGTGGTATCGGGAACACCACACCCTGCGGTTCTGATCTGGTCTAATCATGGAGCCACCGCCGCGCTCTCCCGCCAATCCACATCCTGTCACCTGCAGGGGTAAAAGGTCAGTGCAGGTAACATCACAGCTCGCAAGGCAGGTAACTCACGATTATTTGTACCTTCACAAACAAACAAACATGGCTGCAAGGACACTCCGGCCACATGTTTCAAATCCACACCTTCGCACAGGGTTAGAAATCATGTGCCTTTAGGGGCCTTTAAAAACACAGAAAAGGCGCTTCTAAAGTTTTGGAAGCAGATGGAAACTGAAGTTAAGGATGAAGACTAATGCAGAAAGTAATAGTTAGAAATGTAATACATGGCAAAACAAGATCCCTCTTAAGGAATTGTTTAAAAGGTTAACCAGTCAGGTACTTCTCACCATAATACCCCTACATCAAGTAATTTATTCAAAAGCAGAAATGAGATAGTCTTTCTTTTTCCTGAGCTAAAAACACACTTACCCTGCTTTTGTCTCCTGTCTTTCTGTGATATGCAGTGCAATCACTTGTTATTTTACTCCATTGTCCTTTGGTGTCACTATAAATATCTCTATAATCAGAGTTAATAGCACAATTGTTGGACTGCATAAAGAGGGGCAATTTTTTTTTAAATTCACTTTTTTGCTGTTGTTACTTAATAAATGAAATAAAGTGTCTTTTTTTAGCCTCCACCCTCCGTAACAAAAGAAATCTCTCTGACACCCATAGCAGAGTGATGCAGAGAATAATAGGAGAGTGTTACGCTGCTACAATAATACCTCTTCCTTCTTATATGTTCAAGTGAAAAGAGACGTTAAAAAAAGGTTGTCTCAGGAAATGAGAACGTGTTGAAAGTTTGTTCGGTTGAAGTGACTGAATTAAAGACAGCATTTCTTTTGCATGGTGAGAAATGCTACACAAGCCTCCATATGAACTCTCATTTACAGAAGTATTGAGACCTGCCTTTTAAAATAAAGTTAGAAGGGTGTTTTAAATTATGCACTAGCGGGATTCAATCCTTTTCTCAAGAGGATGAGCACATTCAGAGTGAGGATTGTAAAATGTTCTGGAGACAGCTGGGTGACAGGACAGACAAGATGAGCCCAGGGTGTCTGAAGGTATTGATGTGGCTGAAGCTGTAGGAAATGGCGTGAGAACCTTAATTCACAGCACCTATTCACAGGATATGAGTTATAGAGCTGGAGAAAATGAGATATTTAAATTTGTCTGCAATCACAGCAACCATTCACATATCAATAGTGCTGTGAAAAAGTATTTCCCCTTCTTCTGATTTCTTAGATTTTTAATTTTAGACAAAAAAAATTCAAGTAAAATACAAAATGTATGTTTTTTCTAATGATGATTTAATTTATTAAGAAAAAAATGTAATGAAGTCAATGCCCTAATAAATGCTCGAGTCACACTAAGCAGCAAGAACTACAATCGAGAACTGGAATGAGTCTTTTACGTCACTGTGGAGGAATTTTGGTCTACTCTCCTTTGATGAATTGTTTTAAGTTAGCCACAGTTTTTAAAGTGTGAACAGCCTATTTAAGGTCTCCAGGGTTTACAGCTAAAGGCTCGGGCCACAGGATCTTAGTCTAACACAAAAACCTACCAAAACTTTTGTTTAAGATGTTCAGAGGTGGACTTGCCTGTGTCTGTCAGATCATTATCCTGCTGCATCAACTGATGGCTGGACAATCTCCCAGGGTTGTCTGGTAGAGATCAGAAATCATTATGGTAAGTGATCCACGTCCTGAAGCAGCAAAGCAGCCCAGGATCACCACACTACCGCCACCATGTTTGGCTGCTGGTATGATGTTCTTTTTATGCAGAGGCAAAGGGACTCAAACTTCCCAAACAGTCCAACTTTTGTCTCATCAGTCTACAGAATATTTTTTTCAAAAGTCTTGGAGATCATCAAGATGTTGTTGGGTTTGGTTTTTTTGGTCAGCAGTGGTTTTCTCCTTGAAACTCTCTCACGGATGCAGTTTTTTCCCAGTCTCTTTCTTATTGTTAAATCATGAACAATACTTTAAGAGAGGCAAGTGAGCCTTGTATTTATTTATATAAATACAGGCGGTGTTTGTGATCTGATGAATTGTTGATGAATCTGTGAATTAATTTTGATCGGCCCATCACTCCTGAGAAGGTTCACAACAGGTCCAAGTTGCAGTTAACTGAAATAAAAATATATATTTTGGGAGAAAAAAGCAATAACAGACTGACACTCACTCCTAAAACTGCTTAAAATAAAATAAGATATATTTTTAGCCTTCTTGGAGTTTGCTGGTTGAAAGTCTTTATTGGGACTTTGGATGTCTATATGACACAGAGAGAATTTCACTATTCTGAATGTCTTGAATTTCCACCCATATTCTAATAACAAAAAAACACTGAAATGAATAAAAAGTAAACCAAAATTAACCATTAAATAAACACTAAAGGCTAAACTGAAATGAGCACAACCACCTTAGAAATAACTGAAGCTGGTGTGATAACCCTCATTAGTTTTTTTTGGTACAGTAGGTCACGTGATTCAGAGGAGAGAAGAGGAAGGACCCGGGGATACCAGCTGGCTAGACCTCCTCAGCTACATCCTTGGGTCATGTGACAAACTACCTGGATAAACTAAACAGGGTCATCACACTGAGCTAAAACTAAAAATAGAATATCTATTATCCACAGCAACACTTCTAAGTAAAACTATAAGTAAAAAACAGACCTTGGAGTGAGCATAATATGCAGTATCTCCTTTGACTCATAAAACTCTCTTCTTATTATTGGAATTTATAATATAATAAATGCAACATGTGCGAAAACATACGTGTGTAATGTGTTTTATAGCCATCAAACAGCCGAGCTTATCAATGTCTTTTTGATCTTTTCCACCACCCTCCTCTTGCCATGAACTGTCTGTCAAAAATCAATTAATTTGTCAGAGGTTATTGGCCTGTCAGTGCATGGCATTTTAATAAAGCTGAAGGGCTTTGATAAGATGCTGCTTTAATTGTCAGCAAGCAAGTGATAAGGCTGCCTTTATTTATTTCCTCCTTTTATATTGTCTCCTACAATAGAAGATTCTCCAGTGCAGATTTATCAGTGTATTGAGTACAACTATATGGGCCTCGTGAAATTGTATGAAGAGTTTTCAGGGAGCGCGTTCATTTTAAACTCTCCTCTGGCTTTTGGAAAAAGACAGCGGCATCCCAACGCTGGGACTGGTCTTCCCCTCATACGTGTCATTTCTGTCATGCTGGTATTCTGAGCTGACACGTCTCCTTCCCATCAAAACGGCACGTCTGGCCCTCCTGGAGCTGTAGTCAAATGTCACCTAGACCCCCTCACCGAGTGATGCCAACTCTGTGTCAGGTTACACCTCCAGACATTGAAGCATTTGAGTGTCATTCTTTTGTCGCTGCCCACTGTGATGACTGTGGGCAACTCTTATCCCTTTTGAAAAAATGTACAAGAAAAAATGGTTATCAAAGTGCAAACAGCTTCTGGTGATGAATTTGTGTGAATAGGTATCAGAACATTTATGTGGTGTTTTGAGCAACTTTTAAAAATCTTTGTTGATCATCACATTCTGCCATGGTAATCACGATGGTAATCAGAAGATAACACATGTGATATGATTTGTTTGGGGATGTTGTTATATAGTCCTGCCATATCCAGAGTTAATATACTATACATATTACCATATAAACCCCTATTTCTCCTCTTCCATGTACTCTAACCAACATGAAAAGCTTCAAGGGGATCAGAGAATGCACACAAATCTGTGTAGGCACAATACCTACCTGTACAGGTGTGCCACAAAAACCCACAAGTCTTTAATTACTTGAAAGGTACAGTCAGTCCTTATAAATATACACAGAATAGTGTGACCAGGCACATAAAAGAGAAGTCTTAGATGTGTGATTTAAAATCATGACTTCAGACTCAAAATATGAAGGATGATACCCATGTTTTATAGTTAGAGAACAGGTCCTATTCACCAGAGAAAGGAAATATGAAGGAAAGAGACAACATGACCCTCCAGACAGCTGACAAGAGCCGAAAAAACTACAACAGCTGGTTATAAGCTAACATTATGCCAGCAGCTGACAGCAGCAAAAACAGCAGTGTTAAAATGTAGCATATCCTCAACAACTCACCACAGTATGTCTGTCATCAGTCGGAATCGAGTTACTCTGACTCACTGGCTCATATCTGACTACTTTCATAAAGTTTTATAGCCTCTACCAGAGTAAATAAGGGTGGACGCTTCTCTTCCAGCATTGATAGGTAAGCAGTAGCCTGACAGACTGACAGAGAAAAACTCAGGGGAGGATCCAAATCTGGCCCAAACAGTAGTAGGAGCAGATCTGACTGTGATACAGACGACTGCGCTGCATTGTCATTGGTAGGGGACTTTGTTGATCACAAGGCACTCCCACTGCAAAGCATACCCTGTTTTAACTTACTTTTGACTCTAATAGGTTCCATAATTTAGGTTTATATGGTTTATATGATGTGATATTCAGTAAGAGTCAAAGCTAGACCACTATTGCAAATGTCAAGAAGTTAAGAAACTTCTGCACTGGCTTCACTTTTATTACCCAACAAAGAGAAGCTTTCCAGTATCCATCCACCCATCCACACATCCATCCATCTATCTATCAGTTTCTTCCTCTAAACCATGCCAGGGTTGTGGGGTCTGGAGACTTATATAGCGAGTTGTTACAGTGGTACAGTGGTCGCCTCACAGGAAGAAGGTCCGAGGGCCTTTCCTTTCCTGCTTGGTTTCTCCCTTATGTCCAAAATTTGCATGTCAAGTTAACTAGGTATTCTAAAATGGCCATAGTCATGAATGTGAGTGCGAGCAAGAGTGTAAAACAATAACCCTGAGGATTTTAAAATGTATTATTCTGCATGTATCACAATGGTTAGGACTGTTACCTCATAGCAAAAGGGTTCATGGTTCCTGATCAGCTGGGACATTTCATTGGAGAGTTTGTAGGTTCTCCCAGTGCCTGCATGGGTTCCTTCTTTCTGGGTGCTTTTACTTCAAACTATAGTCCAAGTACATGTTTATTTTTTTAACTGGCTGCCGGTTTTTGTGTGCTTTCCCTGTAGATCCATAACTTTGCGTCCAGTCCAGAGCATGCCCCGTCTCTCGCCCTGTGTCAGCTGGGATAGGCTCCAGCATCCCATGACCCTGAACTGGATGGATGGATGGATGGATGGATGGATGGATGGATGGATGGATATTTAAATATAATAAAAAGGATAAAAAGAACATCTGTCTCTTGTGAGTCATCAACTCTATGGAAATACATTTCTCCATCTCCACTTTGACTGAGTTTAGCAAGAGAAAAAAACCTTTAGAGTTCTTCTCTAAAACTGTGTAAAATCCACTGCATTCCCTTTTGAATCAATGTGTCCTGTTGATGCCTTCTAAGCTCTGAAATGGCCATAATCCATATTTCCATTATAAATACAGTATGAAAGAGGTGCTTGTACCTGTAGAGTATTGTCAACTAATTCTCTGGTTCTTTGTGTCTTTATAGTGAGTTTCAGATCATTATTCAGTTTAAATGTCTTAACAGCTTTCATAGCATCAGTTTCAGTGGCAACAAACATCAGGTTAATTTTAATAGAAGGAGTAATAAGAAACGAGCACTGTTCCAAAAAACAAGTAAAGAGTTACAGGTTTCAGGCTGATGTTGCTGTTTTACTGTGATTGTTGTTATCAATTCAATTCAATTCAATTCAATTCAATTTTATTTATATAGCGCCAAATCACAACAAAAGTCGCCTCAAGGCGCTTTATATTGTACAGTAGATAGCACAATAATAAATACAGAGAAAACCCAACAATCATATGACCCCTATGAGCAAGCACTTTGGCGACAGTGGGAAGGAAAACTCCCTTTAACAGGAAGAAACCTCCGGCAGAACCAGGCTCAGGGAGGCGGCCATCTGCTGCGACGGTTGGGGTGAAAGAAGGAAAACAGGATAAAGACATGCTGTGGAAGAGAGACAGAGATTAATAACAGATATGATTCGATGCAGAGAGGTCTATTAGCACATAGTGAGTGAGAAAGGTGACTGGAAGGGAAAAACTCAATGCATCATGGGAATGCCCGGCAGCCTACGTCTATTGCAGCATAACTAAGGGAGGATTCAGGGTCACCTGGTCCAGCCCTAACTATATGCTTTAGCAAAAGGAAAGTTTTAAGCCTAATCTTGAAAGTAGAGATAGTGTCTGTCTCCCGAATCCAAACTGGAAGCTGGTTCCACAGAAGAGGGGCCTGAAAACTGAAGGCTCTGCCTCCCATTCTACTTTTAAATACTCTAGGAACAACAAGTAAGCCTGCAGAGCGAGAGCGAAGTGCTCTAATAGGGTGATATGGTACTACAAGGTCATTAAGATAAGATGGGGCCTGATTATTTAAGACCTTGTATGTGAGAAGCAGGATTTTGAATTCAATTCTGGATTTAACAGGAAGCCAATGAAGGAAGCCAAAACAGGAGAAATATGCTCTCTTTCTAGTCCCTGTCAGTACCCTTGCTGCAGCATTTTGGATCAGCTGAAGGCTTTTCAGCGAGTTTTTAGGACATCCTGATAATAAAGAATTACAGTAGTCCAGCCTGGAAGTAATAAATGCATGAAAATCAAAGGGATACCCTCGAAACATTATGAAATACTTTCCAGAAATAACCACTTAGCAGCCAGGATCAAACATCACCCACACGCCTTCCCATGGGTGCAGCTATTCTGAGAGCACTTTCTTCTTTTCTTTCCAACTTCGCATCTGCCTCAGCACAGTTCAGAAGAAGATTTGTCATTTCCTGCTGCCGTCCACGTTGATCCTTTCTCTAAAGCGTTAGTGAAATAGTCCACATAAAAAGCTCTTGCATTCTAATTGATGCAGCTCTACGTCTACTTGAGCAAAAATGGTAAATACCTCTTGGTAAAAATATATACAAACGCCTCAGTGTTTCATTCCCCTCTGCACTGTGTTGCTTTTTACACCTACAGAGACTTGATTGAGTAGTTCTCAGACTGGCCTTGACAGGTTAAGTAGGGCACGAGACGCTGCTCTCTGCAGGTCCCCGCCTGCTGCTAACTCACATTACCAGATAAATCTGTTTGAGGGCTTTCTTTTAAAGGCCGATAAGTCATGTTATCATGCACACCCTTCTCTCGCTAAAGTCTGATCTTGATCAATATGAAACATCATGGAGATCTTCAGATTTTGCTGTAGGCGCTGCACAGATTTCATCCAAACTATTTTTTTCTCCACATTTAAATTGACTCTGGCATGTTTGCTTTTTGTACGCCACATTTTGTAGTTCATGATAATTCAACACATTATGAAATCCCACGCAGCGCTGTCGGCTGTGGTGTTTCCTCTGGGCTAACTAATCATTTTCTCATTTGATGCGGGAGCCTCTTGTCTTGTTCAGACATCTTTTGGATAAAAACAAACAAACTCGAGTAGTGGGCTGTGCTTCCCTTTTTAAAGCACCAAAGAAGATACGAAATTGACAATTAAAATCCTCTACATGGAATTTAGATACTTTCCAGACTTTCTGCCACGGAAGAAAAAGCTTCTATTGGTCCTGTTTATTGTGGGTATTAAAAAGGCTCTATTCAAAAGTATTCAGCAACCATTTAACCCTGAACCATGACATAATTGCCAGAAAATTATATTTTTCTTTTTAAAAATGAAGTGTTTATTGAACCTGACGAAAATAATATACTACTCATTAAGGACACTGCACATAAATCTCAGTATCACAAGCTGACTATAATGTAAAGGAAAACCACTACACCGTGACATGACATACTGATTTTTTGTCTACCTTATATTGAAAGTAGCCATCGGAAGATCGGTACACTGCGGTCATAAAGGGATGGACATGGTCAGCAATCACACTCAGGTAGGTTTGAAAGTTGGTCAGTTGGTACCCAAAGGGGCCCAGAGCTTGCAAGGAAAACATCACCTTTACCTTGATACTGAATGGCAGAATGGATTCATTTATGCTGTTTAATCCACATTCTGGCCCAACAACCTGAATGTTGCCAGAAATAAAGATTTCAATCTTTTCATTCTTATCTTGTCCAGTTTTGGTGAGCCCCCTCTTCTGCATACCTTGGTTGTAACCAGTAATTATTTGAGTTGCTGTTGCCTTCCATATCAACTTGAGGCAGTCTTTCCAATCTTCTATTGTTCAGTGTTGGTGAGCCCATGGGAATCATAGCCTCAGTTTCGTGTTCTTATTTGGGAGGAGTGGTGTTGCATGATGTTGTAGCTGCTTCAAGGGTAAGCATGTCTGTTCAGAGATGCTCTTCTGCATAACTTGTTTGTAGGAAGTGGTTATTTGAGTTATGGTTGCTCTGTGGTTGCTCTGACATCAACATCTACAAAACATTTTCACTTTTCTTCCCCATTTGTATGCTCGGTCATCTTCGCCATGTCTGCATGCTGATATACACTGAGCTGCTGCCATGTGATTAGCTGATTAGATGTTTTCATTAAAGAGGGGTACAACAGGTGTCCCTAATAAAGTGTCTGGTGAGTATATTTCAAATAAAATGCACCTTGTCTTAAAACACAAACATATTAATGTGAACCTGACCTTAATATGCTGGCAAATGAAATCTCCGATCCATGGGAAGATTAAAAACTAGTATAAAGGTCATCAGTGAAGTCCCTAACAAACTTTCAGTGGCTGATGGAAGAATTAGTTAAACATTAATGCTGAGACACAACATCCAGATCCCCGATTTGTCTGAGGGGTGAACAAATGCCCCATCCCATTAGCTTGCACAAACAGGTTTAGACTTTGCTGTCTGGAAAATCAAAGAGAGACAGGTGTTGGAGGTGCGTGTGTGCACTTTCTAGGCAGTTGTTCCTGTTGGACGAGACTTTATTTAAGGAAAGAGTAAATGCCAATGTGGCCCAAAAGGTGTCTAATTAAGGCCCTGACTGGCTGCAAAGAGAGCGTACTGGTCAAACCATTATATCATCACCTTTCACTTTATCCCCCCTTTGGTGTGAGAGCAAGACTGGAATGATCACCAAAAGGTTATGGATGAGTCCTTGAGGAAATCCTCCACCATGTTCGCATCATCATCAATCATGTATCGACCGAGTTTGTCCAAAGATGGGAAGCTTCAGCGTGTCCGTGAAAAACCTGAAATCTTGGATCAAACTAGTAACAATCTGTTAGAATATTATAGTTATGACGCTGAGATGTTTTTCAGTCTTATTTGTTTAAGGAAAATAGTCAAACTTTTATATTTTATGTGCATTCAAACACACACACACACACACACACACACACAAACATGCTATAAGTATTTTAATAAACTGGCATTTGTATAAAAGTATATAAGGTCCAGCTGGCCTAAGTATTTCTCTCTGTGTTCGGCTAATAAATATGTATACATACATATATACAGAACAAGCAGGTTATTTACATGTGAAAGTAACACATTTAAATTACTACATATCATTTACACATTATGAACAGTATACTGGCCATTGCCAGGAGTGGTCACAGTGCTCTTTGTGGTTTCAGATCTCAGCACAAGAAGAATTTGTAAGCTTATTAGAATGAAAATGAACTCAATTAGGTGATATTAAACATGTTTCTTGTAATGAGGAGCAATGCCACCGAGCAGATTCAGCTCCTGCTTATTCATGATAGCCTGGATTCGAGCCAGCTCCTGTCTGACTCATTTAATTATTTTTGTAAACTATTTAGCACAAATCAAGTCATTCATTAACGTGGCTTTGATTGTCGAGAACTCCCGAAGATCAGTTTGTTGAATGTAAATTATTTACTGAGTCATAACAGCTGCGTGTTACCATCTGGCTTAGAGTCATTACCTTTCCAGTACAAACTGCTCCTGGCATTTGAGAAAAAAAAAAAAAAAACCATACCCTGTGTGTTGCTCTTATAGAGCAATGAAGCCGATCCAGGTGATTTTTTTTTTACAGATCCGTCATCTGTGTGTGAGTTGTTGCACGAAGGCATGGTTTTTATTTTATTTTTTTCAGTTACAAACAGCTGTGAAGGAAATGTGACTTCTATAAAATTAGATCCCAAACAGTGGGAAATTCATTTGTTAGAGTAGTTCAACACAGCCTATGTGAAAATATGATACAATGTAACAGTGATAAAGTAAATAGCTAAATGAGGTAAAGAGTAATTTAAAATCAAAACTATAAAGTAAAATAAGTATGAATTTAACTATTTAAACTGATCTGATCTGGAGGGAGGGAGGGAGGGAGGGATAGATTCTAGTGCTACGTCCACAGAGGAACATACAATTGATAACAATAAAAAGGCCTATAAAAATCTAAGAACATCCTTACTGCATTCATAGGAATTAAGAATGTAAGTAGCAGCTAGGTGCTGATAATCAGATGAACTTGATAAACCAATTGATCACCAGTGAGTCTTAGCAGCTCTATAAAGGCAGAAACTTTGGCAGTTTGGTGGCCTGGAGCATTCAGGCGTGTATTAACACAAAGACACAGTCTTCCCAGAAGTGGATGTTCCCGCAAATTCACCTGAGGCTCAGACTGTGCAGTGCTCAGAGGACTTTCAAAAAACTCAAGAGGTACATTTCAGCCTCTACAGAGCTCTTAAATCTTAAATTTCATGAAGGGTCGGCAAAAGAAAACCTCTTGTCTCTAAAAGAGGACACGGCAGCATCGTGTAAGTTTTGCAAGACTTCTGAAATACTTCTGAAACAACAGCATATCAGCACAAAAATCTCAACTAACAGCATGATGGTGCTGCAATGGCCCAGTCGAAGTCCAGACTTCAACCTGACTAAAATACTGTGGGATGATATTAAGAGAGCTGTGCATAAATGAATGTCCACAAACATTAATGAACTCAGGTAAAGTGATAAAGAAGACTGGACCAAAGCTCCTCCGCAATGACGTGAGGCACTGATAAAGTCTTACAGAAACCGTTGCTTCATGTTATTGGTGCTTTTAAAGGTGGTACTACACCCCATGGATCATGGTGTGAACTTGGCTTTTCCTGTGAAAAATTCCTTTTTCACATCACTGTGATGTCGTGACTGTAGAAACACTCTGCAGTCACGACTTTCTACATTCAAATACACGCTAATACTAACAGCAGCACTAAAGCATTGGTACACATGTCCATACCTCCACAGACACAACCACTATAGCAGAAATAATCTGTGCACCAAACATATCAATAGCCAATGCTTCACCCAGTGCAGGGATTATTGATCCGATCAGATGCATGACTTATACTGAAAGTTTGGCAAAGTTTTAGAAAAAACATGTTTATGTTGTTGGAAATATGATATAATTGGCAAGATTTAACTTCTTGTTATGACAGCTTGACCTTCATTGTGATGCACTTACAATATTAACAATAGTTTCGGCAATGCTGACTGTCAACAGCAATTTGAAAACAAATAGTAACCCATCTGTTTGTGAACTTTGTAAATTTAGAGTAACATCATACAGGTCTTCCTCTTTTGAGGTCTCCAGCGTTTTGCTAAAAATTTTGGTTATGTAATTTCAGATGCATGACTTTCACTTTTCTAGTATTACCCCATCTTTATTTTATTTTCAGAGCTCCCTTTTTTAACATGTAAATATAACTTTTCCTGTATCCTTTTGCCCTCCCTTGTCCCTCTCATGCTTAGCCCAGCTATGGTCGTCAGTTTCTACGCAAGTCCCTCCTCTCAGAGCTCCAGAGCCCTGGAGAGCGAATGCTGAACTGACGGCATGTCATCGCTGTCCCATATCAATGACTCACTGAGGCCCGTGTGCCCCGGCCTGTCACCGGCCTGTCGCTCTCTCTTGTGGACCGGGTGGCAGCGTGATGTCTAACCACCTCACTGTTGTTAACACCAGCTTAAAGAAGAAGAAAAAATCCACGCCTCACCCGACAAAGTTTGACGAGAGAAAGCACCTTGAAAATACCTGTGTCTTTCCTGATGTCACTCTGCGCGTCCTTTCACCACGAGCCTTCACCAGGTATGCAGTTAAATACGATGTGTTCATGCCAATATGGCCTCCAGGCCCGAGTGACTAATTGCAAAAGTCCAAGAGGTGGATTTCCCTAAACTGCTGGAAGCAATGTTACATCATTAGAGGAAACTAATTATATCAGATCTGCAAGCTGTCGGGAATAAAGGAATAAGGAGGCAAGTGAAAAATGTAAGAAAGCCAAATTAAGAAAAGCTTTATGTGTTTTGGCAGGTACTGCAGGGCATCCAGACCCCTAAAACAAAATATTTGAAATGGTAATTTGTGTTAATAGAACACACAAAAGAGGCTGTGGGAGGCTGTGCAGTGATGGAAATTTCACAACATAGAGTGAACCTTCTACAGCAGCAGTGTCAAACATCAGGCTCGGGGCCAGAGTTGGCCCAGACTCCGCCCACTGGACCGCTTTGGAAAATGTGAAGGAGTTCATAAATTTTGGACTTTTAACTGTATTTTCAAAGGTTTTACAGCCTTTGTTACTAACAGAAACCTCCCCCATGGCCATTCATAATACTCCAATGTAATTAAGTAATGGTAAAGAATTAAATGACAGAAAAAAACCTGTTTTTCACCATCTGCTATAGAAATTTAGGTTTTCCACAATTAAAAAAGCAGCAACAATTTAATTTAATTTAACCTTTTGGATTAGCTTTAAGATCCTTCACATATTATAGGATGCTGTCATATGTTAGTCTGATACTCAAAACATGAGTAATAGGTGTAACTAACTGTTTGTTGTGTTCAAGTTTAAATAAGTACATTTACTTCTTGCCATTATTGGTTTTTATGGATATCAAAGAGAGTAAAATAACAGTACTGTGCAAAAGTCTGTAGCTACCCATCATTTATTTATGTCTTGCTTCTGAGGAACCAGACTGTCTGTAATTTTCTGAAAGTGGTCTGAAGCAAAAGTTTGTTAGGCCACTTAACAGTGACCTGTGGAAGTATGAAAAAGGCACCTAATTCAAGGGATGGACCAGTGTTGTGCCCATAACAGATAACAGAGAATAATTAGTATCTTCAGGTATTGTGTTACAAGCAGCCAATCACAGAAACGCATAATTTTGTTCCATTTCTTTATTTGAATGTATGAAAAACACCAAAGATAACACAGAACAACACCTGCATTACTAATTGTAATGTTTCTATAGTCAATATTATTTCTCAAATATTATTTTAAAAAGTTTTTAAAGTGTCACTCCCAAAACTAAAACTACTGATTTATTAATATGTTAACCTTAGACCTCGGAACTGTTAGATTTTAGACGAGAAACACACAGTTTGATAAAAACACAGACTCTATAAAAGAAGTGAACCCCTCACTGGTTTGTCCACTGCTGTTCTGAAATCTCAATTCTGCAAGTTCTTGCAGCTAAAGAAGTGGGACCCAAGGACACTATGCACACCCATGTGCCAACAGCTTGTCAGTCATGCTGTATTTAAGGAGACCAGAAACTAGCAATTAGGATTAAAAGTGCTTTAGGTAAATGTTTACTAAGGTAACAAAAAACAAAAAGAAATGTCAAAGCATTTTCACATAAACCTCTGCTGAGTTAGTGAAGTCGCCTCCTGCTGGTGAATAATAATGTAGGTTGCATGTTTGTGTCTCCGTGCGCCTGTTCGTCTGTGTCTATATGTCAGCTTGGGTCTTAGACTTCACCTCTCTGGGAACATCTCAGGCTCTCCAAGGTATGGAGGCCTATCTCCCCTCACCACACTCCCTGCCAGTGGCTGATGCCCTCAGACGTTGGTGTGTTGGTGGTTCTTGGTGTCTGGGGCTCGGCGCTCATGTATGTACCAACTCACTCCTGGTGGCCGATTGGCGGGGCCTGGCGCCTGTGGCCCGGCTGGGCCCCTTCCGGGGGGTGGGGTGCCCTCAGGCCTCTGGCCTCTGGGCCTGAGGCCCGGTCCTCTCTGGCACAGCTGGCTGCCGGCAGAGCCCGCGGGCACGTCACTGCAACCCCCTCTGGCCTCTGCTCCGTGGCCGCTGGGTGACCACTCGTTTGGGGCTCTCCTCAGCTCTTCCCAGGAGGGTGGCACGGTTACCCCCCGATGGTCCTCCTTGGGTCCTCGTATTCTGGGGCCTCCGGATGTCTGGGGCCTGGATCTCCTCCATACCTGCTTCATGCCCTGGGAGACGGGGCTATGGCTCCCCACACTCCCTAACAGACCGTTACATGGAGAAACCTTTTGAATACAAGCGTGCTGATCCACACAGGTGTGCACACAGGTGTACACACGGGTGTTCACAGACACAAGCTACACCTTTCTTGGCTGCTACCTCAAAGCACATTGTGCGCTGTCGATCTTGCGTACTGCACAATAACATGTAATATTTAGTATCTACTGTTATCTACTGTTAGCTAGTTTATTGTGATGGTGTTGTATTTATTATGTTGCTCTTTTTTGTTTGTTTTCTCGTCTGTTTTTTCTTATCCCCATACAGGTGATCCAGGTGTTTTGTTTGGTTTTCTTTCTTTTCTTTTCTCTTCTCCCCTCTATTTTTCTTTCTCTCCCTCTCTTTCTGTCATTCTTTCTCCCTGTTCTATCCCCCAGTCATGTCTGTCCCGTCTGTAACAACCGAAAAATCAAATCAAATAAATACATAATTATAATAAGGTCAATCAAATGGACCAATATGGCAAGGCCATGATGATCCAATTGGTAAAGTAAATCCGCTTGGCATCTTTCTTGGCCCTCAGACAACAATTCTGATGGCTAAAAATCCAAATGGGACAGGCAGCCCAAAAAAAAAAAAAAGAATAATAATGTAGGTTTAAGGCTGATTTGGCTTCACCCAGAAGCTACATCGACTTCTTTTAACTCAGACTTTGATTCTGTATAAACCTCTTCTCTTGGATGTAATTAATTTAAAAGGAATGAAGAATTGTGTTAAACTTCAGAGGATCATACATTCTTCATTCCTGTAATCGACACACTGTGCCAATGAGCACAATATTAAGTACACCCTAGGAATCTATTGCAATTCAATACAACAGCTTTGCAATAAATTTTTACTTTACAAAGCTGTTGTATTCAGTTTTTGTTGACGTCGCTGGACGTTTATTACTTGACGTCATAGTTAAAAGGTGTTGTACTAGACACAATTATACTGAGATGTGTTTCTAATTTATTTTCTTCTTTATTTATGCTCATGAAAGGAGCAGATCAGAAAAGCCTGATCATTGTAGTCATCATAAAAGTTATCTTTATGGCGGAGCAGTTGCATTGGATAGCATAAAAGACTATCTCAGCAGTGTCGGGAACGTTAGCTATTCATTGCTATTCAAGATACACACTGCATTGCATCTCACTAAATTCACTGTGGAGTATTCATCATCCCTTGGCATTATAAATGGCAATAGTTACAGTTTTTTTTTTTTTTTTAAGTCTTTTTAAAGATGAGAGCAGTGTGTCCTCAGCTGTTCTCCTGGGTGGAGATGTTTTTATTGGTGATAAATTTAACACAGATTAAAGAGATATTTCTAAACTCCTGAACATTTTGATTTTTGTAAAATGTAGGATTATGATTAATTAACGTACCAATGGCTTTAATGTAGGAATATGAATAGCTGTCTAACTTACTTTAATAAAACATGATAGCAATCAGTGATTTAACCACAGGTGTAGAATTCAGAGTAGATGAACGGGGCATGCAATAAATCCATGAAAGAAGCAAAAGGGCATATTTAGAAAAACTGCTATAATATTACACATGGAGGAAACAATGTCTCAAAAGCTTTCTTTGTTCTCAACAATAGATCTTTTTTTCCCCTCAAAATATAATTATGAATTCAGATTTCATGATTTCAACAATACTGAAGCCCCATCTCTCTCTCTCTCACACACACACACACACACACACACACACACACACACACACACACACACCCTGCTTAATGTATTCCCCGAATAAAAAATAATTCTTGCATTTTAATGCAAAATTTAAAAAAACAATATAAGTGACCTTATTATTGAGTCCTGAAAAAAGTCGAACAGCCCTCACAAGTCAAACTTGGCACTTTTGCTTATTGCTTTATGTAGATAAAAAATTTTTTAAAAAAGACAAAAGTACACTCAATGGTACACCAGTTCAAATGCTTGTTGATGAAAGTATCTAATCAGCCAATCATAAAGCAGGAACTAAATGCGGTTAAGCATGTCATCATGATTAAAATGTCCTGCTGAAGTTCAAACTGAACAACAGAATGGGAAAGAAAGGTGACTTAAGTGACTTGAATGTGGCACGGCTATTGGTTCTAGATGGGCTGGTCTGAGTATTTCAGAAGCAATTATAGGTATACTATAGTTTTCACGCATAACCATCTCTGTACTTTACAGAGAATGGACTTTAATTAGCATTTAGAGGTCAGAGGAGGATGACCAGATTGTCTCAAGTTGATAGGAAGGCAACAGCAACTTAAATAATTACAGGTTACAACCAAGGTGTGCAGAAGAGAGGGCGTCTGCCAAAACAGGACAACACAAGATGGCTGCTTCGAGCAGGATAGCACCATGTCACAAAGCTCAAATCATCTAAAACTGGTTTCTTGAATATGATAATGAGTTCACTGTACTCAAATGGCTTCCACAGTCACCAGATCTCATTCCAATAGAGCATTTTTAGGATATGGTGAAACAGGATATCCACATCATGAATGTGGGGCTGAAAAATATGCAGCAACTATGTGATGTTGTCATGCCATATGGGCCAATGAGTGTATACGTAAACATAAGGCATGCATCGTAACACAGGAAAAAAGCTGTTTTGTTTGCTGTTCATTTTTGTTCAGTGTGGTTTTAAGTCCCCTTTGAACAAATAAAAAACTCATTTAGCCCTACTGTACTTGTATTTTATCACTTCCCAAGCAGTCAGTTCAATAACCGAGAGCCTGAGTCAATACTCAACAAAGGTTAGCCATCTTAGTCTCTTCCATAGAGCTCCGATCCATACCTCTGTATGACTAGCCTGTTTAAACAGTCGGCCTACTGCTGGCTTTGTTTGTGCATCCGTTTATTGAACTGAAGTAATTTTTATGTCTCCAAAAGTTATTCACTTCACCTTTGATGCATAGGTTGACTATAACACATTTATATATGTTTTGTTATGATTTTAATGTGTTTTGATCTCAAACTACATATCACTCTTTTCTTATTTAAATCTTGCCAGTGTTTCTCTGTGTCTATGTATTCCTTGGTGGTCAAGGTAAGAAGAAATAGAGGCTGTTGTTTCTGTGCCGTAGAGGTGGGACTTTAGGCAGCTGCAGACACGCCAGCTGGACTGTGATTGATGGAAGCTCCTCTAAAGGACTGGGAAGCTGGCGCTCACCGGCAGCAATCTGCCAGCACTGCAGCCTCATCAACACAGACCCACATCCTACACTCACGAATTTACTCTTTCCCAGACTCCCAGTGCCGCAGAGATAGTCGTCATTATTTCTCTTGATACCCTGTTAATATTTCATGGGTATTACGACTGAAACAAATTTTTCTCTCATCTTCTTCTGCTCTATTTATAATCCTAATAAAAAAAATACTCCAGGTGTGGTCTGTTCTGGGTTTTCCCCAGCCACATGCATGGAAATCTGTTTCCAGCATGTCAAGGCAGTGGGCAAGGCCAAAGGATACCACTCATCCTCATGTGTTCAAAGCTCTCTGCATGATTCACTCACACTTACTGAAGTGTGCAAGATGGCCTGCATGACTGATCCTGTTACATGAGGAGGAAAAGAATGATATTTATCCACCTATCCCTCTTGCATCCACTTTTTCAACTGCTTATCCAACTAGGGTCACAGAGGTGTTGAAGCCTGCATCAGCTGGCTTTGGGCAAGAAGCAGGGTGTGGGGTCTAGTGCTTGAAAGACTAAACAATTCTGCACAATTATTCTTTGCATTTCTTAATTAGATGTAAAACTGGTACTTTTTTTCCTCAGAGTCTAAATCTACCCCAGTTGGTACTAATGGGACTAAAGTGTGCCAAGAAAAGATCCTCAGCTTTTCTTCCCCGAGTTACACCAACAACAATATCCTAAACTGTTAACACAAGGCAGGATGGATGCATGTTTTCATGTTGTTTACACTAAACTCTGACTCTAAGAGACAAATGGTACAGCAGAAATTAAACTTATTAGAGAAGGTGATATTTTTCTGATCTTCTATTGTTCAATTAGGTTGGTTAACTGTGATTAACCACATTTTTTTTGGAAAGCCAAGTTCAGTTTCACTGAATGCACTCAGGCCTGATTACTGGCAGACCTGTTGAATCACTTAAATAGACCCTATCTGACCGTTATACACAAATGGAGAAAACTTGGAGCAGTGGTGAACCAGAGCACACCGACAACTCATTCAGGAGGTCTCAAAAGAACCCAGAACAACATTAAAGAACCGCAGGCTTCACATGTCTCAGTTAAGGTCAGAGTTCATAATTCAACAATAAGAAAGAGACTGGGCAAAAATGGCATCCATGGGAGAGTTCAAGGAGAAAGCCACTGCTGACCAAAAAGAACTTAAAAGCTCGTCTCACATTTGCCAAAAACATCTTGATGATCCCCAAACCTCTGTGGACTGACAAGAAAAAAGTTTAACTTGTTGGAAGGTTTGAGTCTTGTTACATCTGGCATAAAACTAGCACAGCACTTCAGAAAATGGACATCATACCAACAGTAAAATATGGTGGTAGTGTGATGGTGTGGGGCAGTTTTGCTGCCTCAGGACCTGAAAGACTTGCTGTGGTAAATGGAACCATGAATTCCACCATCAACCAAAACATCCCGAAGGAGAATGTCCTGCCTTTTGCTCGTGACCTCGAGCTGAAGCACACTTGGGTTCTGCAGCAGGACAATGATCTAAAACACACCAGCAAGCCCACCTTTGAAATCCTTAAGAAAAACAGAATGAAAACTTTGGAGTGGCCTAGTCAATGTCCTGACCTGAATCCGATTGAGATGCTGTGGCATGACTTTAAAAAGGTCATGCCACAGCTTAACCTTCATGTGGCTAAATTACAACAATTCTGCAAAGATGACACTTGATTGCAGTTGTGCTGCTAAGGGTTTCCCAATCAGTCATAAAACCTCTGGACAATCACTTTTTGAAGGTTTCGAACTGCATTTTGTGTTTACTTGTGTTATCTTTGTCTAATATTTTAATTTGTTTGATAATCTGAAACATTTCCGTATGACAATGTTTGTCACACAGTTGGATAGTTTTACTTTTGTAAGGAGCATAGATAAGCCATTGTGCATAAAAAGCAAAAATAAACTCTGCCTTAGTTTGAGTTACCTTGTGTTGAACTATTCAGATACAACTCTGTATGTTTTTATGACTGCATAACACCTTAAGATGGAAACATTCCTGTGCATCATTTTACACACAGTTATCCAAAACTCTGCCTGACATGTTTGGCATTTTTATTATTTAGCTACGCAGCAAGACTTTGTACAGTCAGTCCAAATTCAGTTCAGTCCAGTTATCTGCTGAAATGGTGCATTCATTTATCTGGTTTTCTTTCCTCTGCCTTCTACAAACACAACAAAGGTAGAAGGATCTTAATGCAAAATGTGGCAAGTTGAAGAGACGAATGGTCTGCGTCATGTTACTACCACTGCTGACCTTTGCTCAGTGGAGTTTGGTGATTGGTATTCTGCTGGTGAAACTGATAACATGCCTTCCTTCTTCCAGAAAATACAGAAGATTCACAAACCAACCAGGCATGGAGATCTACATGCACAAATTCTGATTTATCACTCAGTATATAAAGACTGCATATACTATATTTTCAATAACCAGTTCATTTCCATCAATAAAAGGTAATAATAATAATATATAATAGTGAATGACAGTGAGTAATTCAGTTTCACTGTGCAATATTTTATGTGTGACCTATCTGAACTCTCATAAATAAAACAATTACATTTGTAGTGTGAAGAAAAACAGTGTCAGTGTGAGTACAGGCCACAGTCCTCCACCCCACTCTCATGAAATAACAAGCTGTGCAACAATGTTTTGTTTAAGACAATGACAAGTCTTACTTTATATCTTCAAGCATAACAGCTCAGACCCCCTTCAACAGGAGTGGTTTATGTAGTCTCTCTAAAACTTGGTTACTGTAGTAATGTCAACATGTTATTTTGAGCATAAAAACATTTAAAAAGGACAATAAAAAAGTGTATTGCAGAGATGCAGTTAAAGATCTCCTTTGACATTCAGTCTTCATCCTTGAAATCTGGCAACATTTATTTTCATCAGGAATGTATTGGACTTCTTGACACAAGGACAGAGTGATTAAAAAAACACAAAGAAGAGAGACCAGGCTATGCTTGGGTACCAAATATCAAAGAATATAATCATTAAGAAATGTCTAAAAGTAATAAGATATAGCACTCAAAATAGTGGAAAAACAATAGAATTAAACAAATTGTACAAACTGTTGCATTGATTTTTTTTATTACTCTATTTTTATTTTTTTAC
This sequence comes from Oreochromis aureus, assembly GCF_013358895.1. Taxonomy (NCBI): domain Eukaryota; kingdom Metazoa; phylum Chordata; class Actinopteri; order Cichliformes; family Cichlidae; genus Oreochromis; species Oreochromis aureus. The sequence continues at coordinate 21,451,254 of NC_052950.1, forward strand.
TTATTTATTTATGGTTGATATCAGAGACCAGTTGCAAGGAACTGCAGGGACTTCATTTATTTGCATTTGCACAGGTCACCTTGTGAGGCAACCAATCTCCAAATAATTGCAATAATTGCAGTCTGACTCAGGCTGAATACAGTCACTTTCAGACAGGTTTGCAAAGATTTGCAAATAACTACCATTTATTTTATGAATTATATATTGTATTATGTTATGGTATATTACATTATAATTACTGACAGATTAGCAACATTAGTCTGAGTAAATCTACACCAATTAAAGCAATTCTTCTGCAGTGTATCTCTTTGCATTAGAATACACAGATAAACTGGCTGCCAACTGGTTGAATCCTTTATAAAGGAAAAGTTGCCAAATACCCATGTCATTTGGTAGTTACATTGCTGTCCTGCAGCAACTATGTCACTATTTATGGAGGAATTTCAGTTTCAGATCTATGAAGTTTTGGCTGGACTCTGAATGAATTTCTTTGTGATTTTTGACACTTTATCAAAGTTAATTAGTGGTGTCACAAACAGACAGTGTAGTTTCCAACTTGCATATTGACACACCAAAGTTGCTTTGAAGACAGTCAAAGACTTCTTCCTATCTTCAAAGGAATGATTTCAAAGGCAACAAGATTGCAACTTCACTGAACACTGTTGCAATAATTTTGGTCGCACTGCAGTCTCCAACCGTTGTTGTTCCCGAATGTGACTGTTCAAGGGTGAAATTTCAAATACTGATACAGGGGTACTGTACACTGTGTGAGACATAACATGAAACATGAAACACTGTCCTGATCCAGATTTAACAGGGAAATACTGCCACACTCAATTAATGGGGTACTGCACATGTTTAAATATATACTGTGCATCTTTAAGTTACTCCATTCCTTTCGTTAGTGTTAATTCAGCAGAGAAGTTCCACTTCGCTTTCTAACAAATCATTATTTTAGCACAAAGACTCTCTAGAACATTGAGCTTTACAATCAAACAATGTCTACTTCATCTGTTTTCACCTGCACAATGAGTCTCGACTATGGTCTGTATTAAACAGCTGCCATTGGCATCGCAATGATTTGAACATCCTCCCACAGAGTTAAAAAAGTCCATGATTTTGTTTACTCCTCTCCCAGTGTAGTTCCCTGCGGCAGTTTATCCGGTCTGCTGCAACATGACCCATCGCTGACACAGAAATAACATTTCAGAAATCCCAAAAAGTAGATTCTGTTCATTAGAAATCTACTTTTTGGGATTTCCTTGCCTGGATGATTGAGCATGCATCAAGAAAACATTTAAGAAAAGCTTCTCAATAAAATATCAAGATATGTAAAGCAATCCTTAGTGAAAGTTGTCTCAAATGAACCCTGCTTCCATGAGCCATTGCGAGTCTCCCAGTGTAGTGTGTTAGTAAGTTTATAAATCGAAAAGACAGACTAAAACAGTGGGGGGGGGTAAGAAAAGAGAGCTGTCATGAATCTTTCTGCTCAACAAAGCCAAAAGATTTGTAAATCTGGCAAAGAGTGATTTCCTGCCTGCTGCCATCCACCTGTCAGCCATTTTGACACCTAAATTGTTAATATCCCTCATTTTTTCTCCTTCAGTGACTGTTTTGGACTCGTTGCTCATGTCCGGATATTCAAACATTCCTTTTTTTTTCTTCACCTTTCCATTGACTCACTGACACATGCTGCTTGCTGACAGACAGATCTTCACATGTGAGACATGAGGTATCCTGTGAATGAATATGGATGGAGTCGTCCATCTGTCCATCTGCCATTAGCCTTCACTGACACGGAGTGCTGACAGGGCTCGGAGAGCAGCTGAAGAGAATCTTAAAATGAACTCGATGTGAATGAGGGTCTAATGTTTTCTCAAAAAAAAACACACAAAACAAACAAAACAAGGAGTAATGCAGTCAGAACAGTTGCAGGCACATTTACAGTATACACCAGGAGTGAGTACAACCCGGTGCAACGTCATGATTGAGACCTGGTATAATTCTGAGCTGACAGTGGAATATTTCTTCTGATAAACAATCAAAAACAAACACTTTTAAATAGATATTTAAAACAGAGGTTCAGAGGAAGAAAATTAATGCAATAAAAGTAAGAGCGCCTGTCAATTCCAGTAAGTCTGAATACCTACACATGGCTCAAAAATAGTCTGAAGTTTATGGGCTGTCTTAATACAGGACCCCTGGGCTGCATGTCTGTGTCGTGGCTTCTGCATTGAAAGTAATTGCCAAAGGAAATAGAAAAATCTGATTGTGAGACTTCACAAAGATGAAAAAGCATTCAGGAAGCCTTGTGGCCAACTAAAAATCACTGGAAACTGTAATCAGGAGGTATAGAACAAGCATAGTGGTACCAATCAGAGCTGCAGTGGCTATTCTCCGCCTCGGACCACTCGCACAATCGAGCTCTTAAACAGACGGGGCGAGTGCTTCAAACTTGACATGCGGGTTATCACTCTGCTCTTCACTACAAAACCCAGAAAGATTAGGCCTGTGAGGTCAACATGACTGATGACCATAACCTTAACGTCGTCATGGGTCGAGGTTTTTATTGACCTAATATTTTAGGTTTTCTTTGGACTCTTGATAATTTATTGTTTTCTGTTTCTTTCTTAGGTTGTTTACGGTATCTTCTGTTGCAGTTACTACTGTATTTATCACATTACTTCTTTCAGTTTACCCTGCCTTCCGGTTTTTCCCCACGTATGAGTTTAATCTTTCTGCCTCAGACTCTAAATTTGGAGTCCTCTGTTTTTACTAACCTCGGCAAACGCTTTGCTATCAGAAAATGTCATTTTTGTTTTGTAGCAGTGTTAATTTCATTGACTAATGACTTTAGTCATAGTTTACGTCAACTGCCTTTTTTTTATGAAAACAAGACAACAAAAACTTTTATGAATGAATAAAAATGAGACGCAAATATTCTGGAAAGATGAAATCCAATCAGAACTAATTAACGATGTCTTGAAAGGCGGGACAAGTTTGGAAGTGATCCAGTCAGACGTAATCTCCTCATGCAGCAAAGTTAGACGCACACATTTGTTCTCCTCCTGAGAAATGGTACACCTGGCTAAATGATGTTTTAGTCAAAAGACTAAATAATCTAACTGTCTTTCTCCAAAGCATAGAGTTAGGGTGGGGTTTCATCACAGGGTTAAACTCACAGTACACAAAAAGAAGCTCCCTTTTTTTTTGTTGTTGTTTTGGTCAGATGGAGCAATTAGATGCTGTGTTACGCTGCTCCATTAGAGCAGCTGTGGGTGGGGGATGACATTTACACTTAGCACCATGAATGTCTGATGATATACCAAAATACAGGCTGAGAAAATGACTCAGAGATTCCAGAAGCTCGGCCGAACTATGAGGTGGACAAAGATGTCGCCTGACTAAAATTCAGCAGAAACTTTTAGGGTATTTTAAATTGGAGCAACAGGGAGAAGCCCCTCCTCCACTGACATCAAAGCACTGTCAACGAATTGCAATAACACTTTTGCACTGCGGACAACTCTACAGTAAGCAACTAGCCGTCCAAAGGTTGGAGGGAAATCTGGTACATCAGTGCATTCTAATTTTGAGCTTTGCCGTGTTTACGTTTAAATAAAATTTCTTTGCTATTCTGTTATTAATATCAAAAGGACACCAAACATATTTTGACAGCATGGCATTCCCAAAAATAGTTCCCTTAACCAAGCTGTAACCATCCTGGCATTTGTTTTTGCATATTCGCTGCAGACGACCTCCTAACTGCCACCTGCTGAGAAGCAAATAAAGCAACATCCAGGTTGTGTTCCTGGAATTAAAAATAACCTTGTTCTGCCATGCCTGGTTACTATGATAATTCAACATGCTGACCCCACGGGCATGTCACAAACACTCACAAGACACAAATAAAAAAAGGCAAAGGTTTTGCAGCAACGTGTGAGAGGAAAGGAGACTTTATACACGCAAACAGAATTTAAAGGGAAAATCTGTTTGATTAAAGTGTTATTTCACCCCTTTTTGTTCCGCATGTGTATTGTGTTAAACAGAAGTTTGGGTGGTTGTTCAGGATAAAAGTGTGACATCTTGGAGCAACAGCGTGTTCTTGTAATATTACAAGCTCCACAGCGTGGCTGGATTTAGCTCTGAAACATGCTCCTCTTTCCTTCTCCTTTCTTCATATGTATATTTAATAGCAGCCGGAAATATCCTGTCCCCCTGGGTGGCTTTCAAACACTTCATAAAGTACATGTTACGGTAAATCAGATTAGTCTACATCCTCATAAATATATTTAAGAAATTCGACGAAACAGTTGTTTTGATTGCTTTCATCTCAAATTTAGAGATAAATGAATCCTTTGAGGAAATGAAATTATCATTTGAATGTGTATCAGAGAGGAAATCAAAGCTCACTACGCCGCCTGCTTGAGGAACTGCATGAATAAAAAATCATTTGTGTAGTTTAATATCACCATCTCGCTGATTAGTGCCGACAAGTCAGAGGATATCAAATAAGTGCCCACAATGAAGTAAGTAACAAAAGGAATATCTGCACAAAGAACATGAGAAAAGAGCCCATTCAGTTAAAAAATATCAAGTAGTGGTATCTCTTTGGACCACAGAGCTTTTCTTCAGAAATGTACCGAGATACTTGTGTTGCTTCCATAAATATCAAGAGTATGTGATAATAAATTTATACCTTGGGAATTGTTTCCGTGTCTCCATACTATTCTTCGTATTTCACATTCTCTCTGATGATGCTGACGAAAGTGCTGCTGCTTGTTGGCGTTGAATGTTTAGAAGTATGAGCTTCATGAGTGTGTCTAGCAACGCAAGTGCAGAGGACGGGGCTGTGGGACTGAGACAGACGAGGAAAGCAGCACCTCTTAGGAAATAATTATCTCTGTCATCCCCCCACAGCCTCCTGTGGGACTGCTAGCTGTGATGACTGCCAGTTTGCTGCCCGTCTGTCTCTAAACCAAAGACTTTGTTTTTTCCCTCTGTGCGAGGAGTTGTTGACAAAGCTTCTGACTATTTACAGCAACATTTTTCCTCAACTCTGTCAAAGCAAGGGCTACATGGGAAACAGGTTGTGGTTGATGGTGTGGGACAGCTTGCACACTGGAGAGACTGCAAAAAATGATTTAATACAGCACTTATATTGAGCAAAGTGTATGTTGAAATCAAAAGGTTTCAGTACTAATGGAGACTAAGAGTATCTAATAGTGTTTTAGAGCTGCACAATGACTGTAGAGTCCATTTTTTTTAGAGCTTTAAGGTAGATGTAGCCTTCATGATATCACCCACTGCTTTTGGGAAATCAGTTAAATAAGTCAGAAGTTGGAAATTCCGAGTTCCCAGTTGGAATTTCTTTTCTAGAACACCCTCTCATCTTGGATTTCCCTCTTGGACAGTCAGAGTAGACCAACATGCCCCGAGTCAGCAATCCAAGATGGAAGACCTCAGTTAGTAGTACAAATTGTTTAATTTGTAGTACTAATTGAGTTCTTATGTAAACTCTAATGTAAAGAGTAGTAAAACTGTAAAATTGTTTAATTTGTACTAGCCTGCACTGATCAGGCTCTATCCATGAATGTGTATTTTTAAGTGCTAAAACATAAGTATTATGCTGTATTGCTGATAATACCTTACAATAGCCTGTTGGTTCTCATTTTTGTGCCCCGCCTTCTCTCCCTTTCCTCAGTTCTCATGTCTCTCATCAGCACAGCCCAGGGGTCACCGCCAGTCCTCATTGAAGCTTTGCCCAAACCACAGAAACCTGAATCTATCTCTATTCCATCCAGCATTCTCCTTCAAGAAACATTGTCAAGGATATGGTCCCTGCCAGTGAAAGCTTGTCTATAGGATGTGGTAAAAAATAATGGTGGTCAAGCCACAATATCCTCTTATAATGTATTTCTATGCATGTTCGCAGCAAAATATAAAGAAATGAGGGGTGGCTTAAGATGTTTGCACAGTGTGTAGCTGCTAGTCATTATTAATTAAACCTTAATAGCAATATCCAGGTGGATATTTTCAAAAAGACCACCCTTAGAGTTGTTATGAAGGAGAACATGACCCACAGAGGCCAAAACTGTAATTTGCACCAGGCTGTAAATATGTTTTTTAATGGTTTAAAGTTAGGCATTTAAACATGGGGATCTATAGGGACTGTTTTGCTATTTGAAGTCAGTCCCCAGTGGTCATTAAAGGAACTGTAGTTTTAGCACCTCTGCCTTGATATGTGGTTTAAGGAGTATTCTAAGGATCGGGATGCATATCGAACACTGATGCCAAATCAGATCAATTAATTAGTCTGTGGAAGTCAGGAAGTGGCAAGGAATTTAACTAATGAGTCACCAGTTTATCAACAGCCTTAATGTTTTTTCCTAATTAAACCAGAGTGTAAATTATAGCAAAGAAACACAGTAATAGATTATTTTCGACCATAACAAATCAAAACCAGCAAATGTCATTTAAAGGTAAAGTTTCGTTTTAAAGGTCATCCACACTAATGCAGTATTGTCTCAATAGTGCTTTTAGAACAACAAAAAAAAATCATAATTAACACAAAACCAAACATTTTACTTCTCATATTCTGATACAAAGGTACTCAAGCAGTAGCTGTTGTTTTTACTAGCCAAACCAATACATGATTCAATAACTACTGTCATTACATTATTACTACTACTACTGTTTCTATAAGTACTGTTTCAGTACATTATTACACAAATTCCCACAAAGCAACAGTGGCGAGCAGCGAGGTCATAGTCAATTTGCTGTAAAGCTCCAGTGTGTTAGACTTCACTGTTCAAATGGGTGGCTGCCAATACAGCAAAACATATCAGCAGACTGGGGTTGCTTTTGAGGATTTGAAACAAAAACTTTTTTTTTCTTTTTTTCCCTTGGCTTTAATTGAGGAACAGGAGAAGCTGGAGGAAGAAGGGGTGACAAGGTCTTTGTTCTGGTGCTTCATCTTGAGTTTGACAGGACACGCTCATTTCACCGGCGCCTGTAAGAGAGATGATGACTGTGGTGACTTCATTCAGCAGCACATGGCAGGCTTTTAGAGACCGACTGCATGACAGCTTCTATTCAAAAAGCAAGTAATGAGAGAAGGTAAAGGGAGGAAACAACAGATATCTTAGACAGTGACAGTGTGATACAGTAAAGGTACACTTCAGTTAGCTTCATTTATCATCTGTTCATCTATATTTTATTTTGCTTTATGTCTTTGCACTTTCTTTCAGTGGTTATAAGTAAAAAGAACACCAAAGACCACTTAAACCCTTTACAAATAAAGTCCAATGTGTGTGAGTCTTGATCAGACTGAAGGATGATGCGTCACACACTCTTTGTGTGTGTGACATGCCTGATTGTAAGAGCTGATGGCAGGTTTCATCTATGTTGGCTGTTTAAAATAAGGAGAAATTACACTATTGAGTAGCTCTTCACTGCAACCTCACAAAACTCATTTATGTTAATGTTTCACTCAGTTTAAGGAGTAATACTTGTATTACATAGATATATTCATAACTTTTATAAAACCTCATTTCTCAAGAAGAACTGATACAAATGTAACACCTTGTTGAGTTAAAATATGACATTTAAATGCTTTATGCAGGTTATGCAATAACCTCTTTCCCATCACCAATTAAAAAAAACTATCTCAATAAACTTTAATGCGGATATCTAGTGGTCAGTTTTAGCTCATAAAGTTTGGGAGTACTATCGGGAGTACGTTCAGGAGAAAGTCACCCAGCCTGCAGTACAGAAGGACAGATGAATGATGTGGTTCAGTGTCCTACTCATTAAAATACTTTTAACCTTTAAAAGCAGCTTGCATGGGGGAGAGCTGTGTGTCATGATTTATGAATTCTGAACACATTTTAATGACCATTAAATCCCTGTGATTTTTACTTTCCACAATAATCAGCTAACACAACAAAAAAACACATTTCGGCTTGTCTTTTCATTTTGAAACTGAGGTTTTTGGAGAGCTTGAATGTAACTGTACCTATCTCTAAAGTGCTTTGTGTTATAGGCTTGAAAAAAAAAGTGATGTGGTAGTCAACACAAAAAGGCTCAGACATTTTTCATAGTGTGTTTTCTAAACAAAATGCATTTATTTATCACAGTTCATGGGCTACATACTAAACTTTAGGGATAGAAACACAGTATCGATCCTATTGCGCTAGCATCGATCTGATACCAATATCAACGTTGGTATTTAAACTATCGATATTTGGATCGATCCACCAACCTCTACTGTCAACAGGTCAGCAAACAGTGTTAAGAAAAAAGAAAGCAGTATGTCAGCATGTTCTCAATTCAAGTTTTAAAAAAATGCTTAGTTTAAGACACACAAAGGTAGTAACAGAAAATTTACATCTTTCAACAGTGGCAGGAGTTAAAAGGTATATTAATATGGACCTTCTGGTTACATGTGCAACATGTGTAATGTTAAACAGCTTTACTTATTTTGAGTAACACCTTAAAAAAAGTCCCAAAAACTGTAGTTCCTCCAATGACCACAAGAGACTGGCTCTAAAACACACAGAGTTTAAAAGATGGCTGCAGCCACGCTTTGATTTGTAAAGTCCCGTCACTGATCTTTGAGCGGTGGGATTCTCATATCGCCATTTTAGGGATTTGAAACCAGGTATGACAAGTGAGCGGTTAATCTGACTGTGAAACTGCATGGCCATTGGTAAACAACTTGTTATCTAATGAGCAGATCCGGGATAATCTTCCTTTGTCATGCTTAGAACGACCAAAATGTGCAAAATGTTAATTGGTTAATATTTTTTGACTAAGACCTGAAAGGAGTAACTGAACTTATAAAGTCATGAGCAAAGAGTTCACTGAGGAAAGAGGGCTGTTTTTTCCATAGATTTCTATAGGACCAGAACCAGCTAGAGCAGGGTGTCGAACTCCAGGCCTCAAGGGCCGGTGTCCTGCAGGTAGATATCACCCTGGGTCAACAAACCTAAATCAAATGATTAGTTCATTACCAGGCTTCTGGAGAACTTCGAGACATGTTGAGGAGGTCATTTAGCCATTTAAATCAGCTGTCTTGGATCAAGGACACATCTAAAACCTGCAGGACACCGGCTCTCGAGGCCTGGAGTTCAACACCTTTGAGGATTCACCCCCATTGTGGATGTGAAAACAGGGTCAAAGCATTTCGATGCTGACATCACTTTTCAGATCTGGAAGCTACTTCTATGTTTTCTATCTGTTCATGGACCAAAAGTAAGTCAATTCCCATATAATCCCACGTTGTGCAAAACCTTAAATGCCCAACTTTACCAGGTAAATAGGCACTTTAACAACGTAATATAAAAACTGGCTTTGGTCTCTATGGTTAATCGATTCATCCCATCTTCAGAATCAGCACTTAACCCTCTTATTCAAATATGCAAATATCCAAATATGCTCACTTCTATTACTCAATCTATTAAAATGTTAAGATCCACAAAACAGGACTTCACAAATAAATGGATGATGCCACTGTGACATATAGTGTAAGGAATACAGTAATGTGCCCATGTGTGTTATAGACACAAAGGTAGAGAACTTGACAAGATGATGTATACGTAATCCTGCAGAAGACAGGGTCTGGCTTCATTAGCTGTGATGTGTACGTCGCTGCAGTGGCCATAACTCATCCCGATCTGTCTCAAAGGCAGCGGCGTTCATCCAAATGCAGACACCAACAGACTCATTAGAGAGTCAACAGGAAAAGGCAGGTTAGCTGGTTAGAAGTGTGACATGGGACAAGTTCATCTTTCATTGAAAAATGAGGACGAATTCAGGAACAAATGATCCAATGACAGAACCCGGTGCCCTTGACAGGACAAAAGGCAGAGTGAAGGAGACATCAGTGGCTTGTTCAAGTAAAAAACTTTAAAGGATAAGCAACCCAGCATGCATTCACTATGAAAGTGTTTCTTCTTTGAAATTCAGCTCAAAACAGCATAAAATAAGTAAAAATAGAAATACTTTGATCATCCTTAAGACACACAATGTGCCAAACATTACTAAAAAGGCAAATAAAAAAACCAAAAAAACCCCACTTGAGTGTTGTTTATCTGATTGCAGCGTGGGAAGCTGGGTTCAAAACAGCTGCACTGAAATGCACTTTCATCTCTCCAGCCGCCTCATCAGACTTGTGTTTCACTACCTTAAAAATGCACCCAGACCAAAAAAAGAAATCAAAGGTCCCACATGCATGAAGAGCACAGATCAAAAGAAACTGGTAGAGAAACATTTTGGCGCTGAATCACCGTTAAATACAAACTGAATTGCTGATCTAACAGGTGTCAGAGGTCAGTCACAGGCTCACAGTGGAGGGACACCGGTCAGGAGGTCAGGTTTTCCCAGGTGAATCGAACCCTTGTGCTTGTTTTTCTTTGGCTGTGCGGTCATCTTCAACTTCTGCTTTTTCATCTACAGGTGTCAAATTGAAATATCTAACATGCTGAAATTTGAGCACTTCATTGCCCCAACTGGTCCATCCTGGTTGAAGACTTCTTGCAAACAGCTCCAAGCACTTGGCTTCAGCTCCAATGTATGGCTTCAGCACCTCTGTGAAGGGAAAGGAATGAGCGAGAGTTATTATTGCATATCATAAGGCTTTCGGTGTCTGCCCTGCTATTTACAGTCTTCACTGTGCAAACTGGAAAATACTCCTTTCATATTTCACCTGGAGACCTAACAAACCTGAAGCTTCACAACTATGATGTGAAACCTAAGCTAAACAAGATTTGACGGACTGGAATAATAAAAGAACACAATCTCTGCTATAGCATGTATAGCATCACAATTACATGTGGTCAAAATTACAAAAGACAACACACACAACTGTAATGTCAGCTAAAATACGTCAAAACACACTCACATGGCAACTTCTACCACTTCCAAACAATAGGGTAGTGTTGTATTTGCTGAGAGGCTACAGCCTCCCAAACAGGGCTTTCTCAAAGGTAAACTCTGACCTACGAATGCGTAAAGCCAGTCTGAGATCGTAGTAGGAAATGCATGTTTGAAAGCATCCATTGTATGAAACCGAGGAGAAGTGAGGGGAAGATACCGCTTTACCCTTCAGCATAAAGTATTGTGTGTGAGTGTGTGAGTGTTGAGCCAGCTCTCATTTCTTTAGATTAGGAAAACGGGAAAAAAGTATATAAGTATATAAAGTAAAATAGTGTACAATTCGAACCAGTTTAAAAGTCTTGAACACAGCCTGAACTCTGTCAGATAAACGTTCTTGTAATTTGTAGCTAGTCTTCAAGAATAATTCTCCAGGTTTCCTTGAAGGACATTCAAATCTCTTCTTTGGATCTTGGCTGCCTTTTGTTCCATTCAAAATCCAACATTACTTTTCTTCGTTCATAGTTCCATCAATTTTGGCAAGATCAGCAACACCACTGTCTGAAACGCAGCTCTCTCCTGATCTCCTCCTTATAATGACTTGATCCAAATATTTCAAATGCGGATCCATCACTGAGACCTGTTGCCAGTGAATTTCATCCCAGCTCTTGCATAATTATCTTTACAGGTTTGCTTCTATACCTCTCTTACAACAAGCCAGTATGTCTGCACACACACATACCTGTAGTAAGAAACTTAGTACTTAAAATTAAAGCTTCAGTGGCTCTTCAGTTCTCTATATTTGAAATATATTACCTTCAATTTAGTATAAAATGATGTGACAAGCCCTAAACTTTGTGGTTTTCAATAAATTCATACAAATGTAACATGACTGCCTGAGCCTCTCCACATGGTGGTTGTGGTGGAGTGGATTTGAACCTAGCTCCTCCAGTCAAATGTCCTAACATAAGCAACAGAACCCACACAGCTTCCTATGGATCCATCAGTGTGCAATGTGAGCCATTGATAAAAGCTCAAATTTTAAAACTTATATATTCATATCAGTTCAATAATATGTGATTTATGCAGTATAATCCATTGTTATCAATGCTATTGATTATGTTAGCTGTTAATGTCTAATATAATCAGGAAATGTTGGATTATGTAAAAGGACTTTAGTGGTTGTGTGAGAAGAAGATGTAAATCTCATCCTGACTAAACTCATTGGTTTTAAAATGGTTGCTTCAAAGATGGGAACCGGGTTTGTGGCCACCACCGTTAAAAAACAGCAATAAAAAGTCAGTCTGCATGTGAATGGAGTCGAGTTGGCGATAATATGGTGATTAGCTCTGGAAAATTGGTGAACATCACAAATCTTTTGCTGTCTGTTGCCAAAATTCACATTAATTCACTTCACCTAACACCATAACCCAGCTAACTGCATTTCTTTGGACTGTGGAGGAAACTGGAGTACCCAGACAGAAACCATGGAAACACAGGGGAAACATGCCAACGCCACGCAGAAAGGCCCCACCCAGATGTTAGACTCAAACCCATGACCTCCTTGCTGTGAGGCAACAGTGCTAATTACTGCCCAACATTGTAGATCATAGAAGTTGACGGTTTTGCATCTCAACCTTCATACCATCAACTATGGTTACAAACTCTGAGTAGGGACCAAAAGAATGAAATAATCGGTACAAGCGGCAGAAATTAGCTTTCTCTGAAGAGTGGCTGACCTCTCGCTTAAAAGATAGGGTGAGGAGTTCAGTCATTTGGGAGGAGCTCACAGAAGAGCCGCTACTCCTTCACATCAAAAGGAGCCAAATGAGATGGCAAGGGCATCTGATTAGACACTTCCTAGGTGAGGTGTTTTCAGCATACACCACTGGTAGAAGGCTCCGGGGTAGACCCAGGACACGCTGAAGAATTATGTCTCTGGACTGGCTTGGGAAAGCCTCGGTGGCCACTCGGTGGATAAGCTGGAGGAGGTGGCCAGGAAGAGGGAGGTTTGGGTGTTTCTGCTTAGACTGCTGCTGTTTCCATGACCCAAATCAAGAAAAACAGTGATGGATGGATGGATGGATGGATGGATGGATGGATGGATGGATGGATGGATGGATGGATGGATGGATGGATGGATGGAGGACAATTTTTTTCTAGCTGCGTGAATATTTCCATCCATTTTCACTCTGATGTGCTTTGTAATATATAAATAAAGTTGTGAAAAAATGTATGTAATCATTTTAATATTGAAATTTTTTTTTTATAACCCAAACTATTTTTTACCTCAACTAAATCAAACAGTGAGTAAAAGGAAGTCCAAACAATGCATCTCAAACAGCTGACTTATACCACCACCACTCTTTCTTATGAAGACTCTTGGTGCTGTTTTAAAGGGTAAATAGTAAACCACTGGACAATGAGGCGTTCTTCTCAGTGAGCCCACTGGCTGGTAGAAGACGGCACCTACTAGAGACATCTATAGGGCCTATAAGAGACGTTCAGCTGGGTAACAACATCTAAATTGAGTGCATTTAATAGGATATTTCAAAAGAAGTTCATTTTATTTAATGTTTTGTACTTAATTTACATTTATATGTCACTGTTACATTAATGTATACTAGTGCTTCTCTGTGTGATTGAAAAAACAAAACTTTGCCTGTTACCCTGTAATAGGCAGAGGACAGAGCTGGCAGTTTCCCAGCTCCTTCACGCCATAGCACTGATTTTTCTGTGTGGAGAGACTGCCAGTGACCTTGGCTCTATAAGGAATGATATTCCAGGAGAGGCACACCTGACAGATACGTATCACTTCCTCTGCCCCTGTGTTACTCTGTCTGCTCTTGTGCATTCTCAAACCACCCTGACACTTGCCTCAGCCAACACTCACGGAGTTAATGAGCTCAAAAGCCCGATCCCCAAACCGATCCTGCCGAATGTGCTGTCCTGTCCCGCATTTTTTTTCTTCCTGTGCACGTCAGAGAGAGACAGTCACGGTGAGGAAAGGCCAAACATGCAGCTCTGCAAGTAATTCAGCTCCTATCGGTGACTCAGCTCTCAAAGTTGAATACAGAATAAAAGGTCTAATTATCCTACCTTTGAAATGGGACAGTGTATCAAACTTCTGCCAAGAATAACCCGAGGCAAAGGAAGGTGTTATTTCACTACTCTCCTGACACTTTCGCTGTTAGATATTCTTCCTTGCAGTCTTCCCATATCCTCATCAGGATTAACCAAGCAAAACCAAACTGATTATTCTTCATTAGCTCCCTTACACTGTAACAACTAATGTCCTTGGTCTTCATTATGATTCCTCAATATGCTGTTCAGCCACACTGTGTTTATATTCTACTTATTTATGAATAAAATATCTTCAACATACTCACGGAATTGACTACTATTAAGATATTAATGTCAGATATTAATTTGTGGCGTCCCACTGGGTTTGGCTTTGGAACCATGTTGATTTTTATTCATATATTGATACATAATTGCCAGGAAATACATAATAACATAAAAAAATGTTACTAACAGATATTTTTTTCCATTTGTTTTTACTACACCCAATTAAATAACTAGTGTCTTAAGACAAAGTGCTATAAGTTAGCGCTTATTTTTTTTGTCAGTTATCAACAAGAAGCTGTTCCCTATTGTTACATTGTTTTTAAAGAAGATAAGAATTGAATCCAAACCCTTCATTTCAAGCATGCTTTTAACAAGTTTCATTCATGTGTCATCTGTGATGGAGGCACTATGAAAGTTGTAATGTCCTGTATTCCAGACGATGTAGCCAAGTATACACTGACCAGACACCTTGCCGCTACAATGGAGCCCTTTTTACTTCAGTGCTGCCTGAATTCTTTGTGGCACAGATTCAACAAGAAGCTGCAAACATTCTTGAGATTTTGGTCGATATTGACATGACAACATCACACAGCTGAGCATTCATGATGTGAATCTCCTCTTCCACCACATCCCAAAGTTGCTCTGTTGGATTGAGATCTGATGAATGTGGAGGCCTTTTACTTACAGTGAACTCAGTGTCGTGTTCAGTTTGAGATGATTTGAGCTTTGTGATATGGCACAATATCCTGCTGGAAGCAGCAATCAGGGGATGGGTAATCTCTGGTCATAAAGGGACGGACATGCTCAGCAAAAACACAGCAGTAGGCTGTGGAGTTTAAACAATGCTCAGTTGGTATTAAGGGGCCTAAAATGTGCCAGGAAAATATTCCCCATACATTTACAGCACCACCATGACCTGAACTGTTCATACAAGGCAGGATGGATCCATGCCATCGTGTTGTTTAGGCCAAAATCTGACCCTACCGTGTGAATGTTGCAGCAAAAGTCGAGACTCATCAAACCAAGCAACGTTTTTCCAATCTTCTATTTTCTGATTTTGATGAGCCCGTGTGAACTGTAGCCTCAGTTTGCTGTTCTTAGATGACAGCAGTGACACTCCTCTGACCTCTAGTATCAACAAGGCATTTTCACCCAGAGAGCTGCCACTCACTGGATATGTTCTGTTTTTCGGACCATTCTCTTTAAAACCTACAGATGGTTGTGTGGAAAAATCCCAGTAAATCAGCAGTTTCTGAAATACTCAGACCAACATCAATCCCACATTCAAAGTCACTTTAAATGACTTTTTTTCTCATTCTGATGCTCAGTTTGAACTTCAGCAGGTCGTCTTGACCATGTCTACATGTATAAAATACATTGAGTTGTTACTATATGACTGGCTGATTTGATATTTGCATGAACACGTAGTTAGCTGAACACATTAAACTAAAAAAATGGCACGTGCGCAGTAATGGTGACTCCACTAGTAATATTAGAGCCAAAAATAAGTATGATCCATAAAGAGTAACAAGAGTTAAACACAGTAGCTTTCATATCTGTCACTCCCTGGTTGTGACAGTTGGTGACAAGCAGGTGAAGAGTCGTTTATTTCCCCTTAAGTAAGAAGCAAAAGAAGAGCAAATATTTGACTCCAAATTAAAGACCAGTGCTCCCCTGTATCTCCTGGTTGTAATCTCCTGATATTTAAGGCGCGTTTGTAAAAACATGTTTGCTTTACCAGCTGTATGAAGTTGCCATCTGCCATAACCAAATGAAAAAAAAGCATGTTTTATTAACATGGGACCTCATCCATGTAAATATTCTGTACTGTAAAACAGAGACAGCAGCATGTTTACATGCAAAATGTCACACAGATCGCTCTCAGAGAGCCACATCCCAATTTAAAGCAATTTGATAACACAACTGGTAGTGTGCTTTTTCTTGAATATTAGGCACAGCTACTAAGGTGCCAATTAAAATCCCAAATTGGGAAGGGACTCTCACAAGTTTTGAAATTGCAGGGGGGCCTAATTAATAAAAAACACATGTCTTGTCTTTCAGAGAAGCTTGAACCAGTTTTTTTTTCTGCAGTGTGGCCATCTGGCAAAGACGTTTTGTACCCATAGTGGAGTAATGGTGTCCCTTATCTCTCCATAGCAACCAAGTATGTCAGTGATATGAGCCCCATCTGAGTCGGGGAACAGAAGTGGGTCAGACTTTCTCAACACGCCATCAAGGCTGCTCACATGCTGACATGCTACATGAAAAAAAAAGTACAGCAGAATTACCGGGGTGACATTTTGAACTGAGGAAGAAAGGAAGTTCAGGTTGGTTAATACGAAAGGTGTTGAGATTTCTAGTAGTTGCATAATCTGTTGTAGGTGTGAAGAAAAGGGAAAACTCATCCCTTAAGCCTCTAGGTGTTAAGTTATCATCTCAAATGGTTAAATGAAAAGAAATGATCTGCTTTGGTCGGCATCTCCGCAAGAGTTGGCAAAACCTTTCCCAAGATTTCACTACACATTGCACCGTCACATCTGAGACACACCCACATCCAACGGCGCTTTCACACCTCGTGTAGAATAACAGAGCGTGCATAGTAGCTGGAGTTGTAACATAGCGTAGATGCTGCTCACTCTGGTCATTTAGTAGTACTACTTTGTATGCAGTGCTGTTGAGAAAAATACAACACATTGTCTATATGCGGTCTACATTTTTTAAAGTATAACTAGATCGATGATTGCTGTGTTTCCAAGTTCATATATTCCAAGTTATACAGCTATAAAAATCCTCCACAGCAGCAAATAACAAACAAACCAATTCTGATTAAACCTGCTGAGAGGCTTTGCCACAAACACAGAATCACACATGGAGACTGAACACAAATTGTATCCTAATCTGCTTAAATCTCTATGGCATCACAGATTCACAAAAGCAATCATTATGATTTAAATCTTTATTTTCACAATACTGAACTAGTGCCCTGAGACAGAGGCGTTTCTGTGCTGCCGAGAGGGCGCCAGCAAACACTGGCCGTGTTTTGCTCTCCATACTGCACAATAATAAATCGCGTTCCCCTGAGAGGGAGTGAGATGACGTCAAGCCTCTCTTTTTCATAGTCTCTGCATATTCATTGTCAAGGTCTTACATTGATTCTAAGAAGCAGAGTGGATGCTGGAATCAAGGTTTAACACAATCAGTGCAAACAGGACTAAACTGAAATCTGAGCAGTAGAATTGCCCGCTCTGACAAGCCAGTCCTGTCAGAGGTTGATGATTTAATGAATTTAAGTGTAGTTATGAATTGAAGCAGTATTTTCGCCTCCAATCTGGAGACATTTTGAAAAGACAAAGTTTTTTCGCAGTGGATAACAAATTCAATCGTAAAATTGTGTGGCTGAAAAAGTAAAGTGATGAGTCTGTAGTTAATTCTCTTCCTTTACAAAAAAATAGACTTTGTGGATGTTTTAAATTCAAGAGCTGCGATTACTGCTGTTAACATCAAGATGTTGTATTTCATACATGCACTGAAGAATATACTGAAGAAGCGACGTACACACACACACATCTGTGATAGCAGAATTCAGAGCTTATCACTCAAGCTGTGTGGCAAGGTAACGGTCATTGATGTGACACTACTGCCCTCTGGTGGCAAAGAGACAGCACTGTACTTGAATATTCACCTGACAGCGAAGGCTTCTGAGAGTGCAGAGCTGATGGGACACTGACAATCAAACGCTGATCCTCCACAGGCACCTCTGATGTCTCTGAGGGGCTGAAAGAGGGTACACAAGTCTGTCAGCATAAATAAGATTTGGATAGCTCAAGAAATAAAGGAGGCCATCTATACGAACAACCATCACTGAACAGAGGTGGTGGCTTACGGCACCAGCTATCAGCCACCTGCATTACAGTTTTGAGATCTCAAACCAGGCATTTCAACCCCCACTCACACCTTGCCTCAGGTGACCTGGATAGTTCACATGATCGTGGTGTGGGACAATGTCTTACAGAGGTTTCACACCTTTTAAATTCCAGAGCTGCTGTTGCCTTGAATAATATCAAGATGTTACATTTGATACATGCAAACCTGAAGAAGTGATATACTTAGACATTGCTTTAACACCCGTGACAGCTTACCATATAACTTCAGGGATAAATCCTCCTGCTATCAGCCACCTACAGTGCAGCATGATGGTGGAGTGGAACAATGTCTTACAGAGGTTTCACACCTTAGTGTCGATGGCGGTAATGACCACGCCTTTTTTCACACTTTGGTTCATGCGACACCTTTAGTGTGTCAGCGACCCTCAGGACCACGTCCAAGGGGACAAACTCCACTAAGGGTCAAATACCTTGGACTCTCCATCAGTTTGGAAATGAAAAAACTCTTGGATGAGAAGCAAAATGTGTTCAAGGGTCTAAAGAAGTCATTCTGCCCTCCTTCAAACACTCAAGACTACCATGACCTGGATGACTGAGAAACTATGATTTATATATCCAGTCCTGCAAAAGTCTTGAGTCAGTCCTCATTTCTCTATATTATGGTCTGATGAAATGAAGAAGAAGATGCCCGAGGAGCTAATCCTGAGGACTACCAAAGAACTGACAAGAAAGCTTATCTAAGAGCTTATCTTTTCAAGCTCGTTAGAATTGTACAAACTCAGTTTTTGCCTTATATACTGTATTTTGCTTTATGTTTGCACACATTTCAATACATCGCTGCACCTTTTTCCAGTTTTCCTAAAAAACATCTTTTAAAAATGAGTTACTCAAGACTTTTGCACAGTACAATATGGAATTTAAAGATGAAACTCAAACATTTCACACCTCTCTGAGATATCAGCAGAGCAACGATATCGGCCCAGGACCAAGACTTCATACGGTTTCTTGTGTGGTGAGTCTAGCGGAAACACAAATTGCCCAAATGTGGTGACCTGAGGAGAAATAGCATCGTCTTAAAAACACTTGGATTGACATTAGCAGGTAATGCTTCCAGTTCCTAAACAATTAATTAGTTGAAAGTTCCGTATTATCTGTACCTTGACCCAGAACCATTCAGCCACAACTTCTACGCCCCAATGTGGATACAGCTCATCACGGACAAAACGCAGGTGGCTTGGCCGGTTAGTCACCCAGGTCACCACTAAACAGTTTGGAGATGCCAGCAGGGGAATAGGGAGCCGCTTTAGCTGGGATGAGGGCAACGAGCCGTATCTTCAGTGGGAAAATTGACATAGTCAGTGTAAATTTCTCAACTGTGGGATAATAAAGGTTTATTCTATTCTATTGTAAATACAACCACCATGCCCATTACTTTTCTTTATTTTCTAGCCATTTTCGCTTCTTCAACCAGTTTTTGTCTGGTGCCACCATCAGGCTGAAATCTGAAGGTTCAGAGTGATTAACCTTAACAAGTTTAATGACTTATGTGAACTTTTCAGGTCATATTTTTTGCAAATTTAGTGAGAAAGCTTCACATCTGCTGTATGCACAAACAGTTTTGGTTCACAGATGATACATTTTTCTGACTCTAGTGATTGCATGACTTCTTCTTTATAATCACTGTGAGTAATTTTGATAGAAATGTATAAAAAGGATTGGCTGGATTGTCAGGACATTTGTTATGCATAAGGCTCATGTTGCCGTGATTATTAATTCTAATAATGCTGATATTTCCTTACGTTATAGCTTTAGGCAGCTTTTTTCTTAGAGGACACTGAATGTTTTGAGCTCTTGAGGTCTCAAAATCCTTTATATAAAACAGACTGGGATGAAAATATCTCTCTGATTAATATCCATGGTAAGACCATAATATTTTACAGTACGGGGACATGTGCAAAAATACTGACTTTATCAGTTTCTTTTCTTAGAAGCTCTCTTATTTGTTATTCTTATTCACCCTGCTTTATATCCTCTTGTAAGATGTAAATTTCATACCCAGAAATCTATAAAGTTTTATCCTCTTTTGCTTCACTCCTCCAAAAATACTTGAATACTGAATTACCTGCGACTTCTTTTCACAGACTTGTTTTCCCATGGTGGATCCATAACGATTAGGTCGAACCTTGTTCCGTCTGTGTGAAAAACAAGCAAAGAATGTCAGGCTGTGAAACAACAAACAAGATCTCTCTTGAGATGATGAGAAATTACACTGAGCCATACCACAGTTATTTACAACACTTAAGTTCAGGGAAGAGTGCTCATGTTTTTGCCTCACACAAAGATAAACTTTTGCCTTTCAAATAATGGTATCACAAGCACACAGAATTGTAAGGCTTTAAAAAAAATTAATAATCTTTGTTTCAGTTAACATTTCTTTGTAGTTCACATGCACTGCTCCCAGTGTTTTACTCACAGTGGACTAATGGCTGTATCCTCGTGAAATCAGACAACAGGAAAGCCGTGTGTGGGGGTATTACATACTCCTCTCCCATCAGGGTAACCACGGTAGCCCAGTTTGCCTTGTTCTCTGTCACCTGAGAGAACAAGTCGACGTGAGACGTACAGCCATCCTCGCCAACAAGTAACTGAGCGCCCCGTTCCTGCTCCTCATCCTCCACCAGAGGGAGATCTTTAGCCATTTCACAAAGAGCAGCGAGGTTGCACTCCTGTGAAGGAAGAGGCTCTTTGTCCACGTTTGTCTGTCCATTCAGATAGCCGAGCGGTTGTGCAGAATCCACCAAGTACTTGGTTGCCTCCAGAATAACAGACACATAACAGAGATTATTTAGTCTAAATACTAAACCAGCTTCCTACCTCTAATATTTTAAACTTTGATTAATGCACAATAACCTGAAACAAAGCTCCACAGACTGAAAGCTAGTGTTAAAATGCATAGCTTTAATTTTGTTGGAGATAAAAGTCAATGCAGCAGTTGTAGAGATCTTATCTTTTAATTATTTTACAATGTCTCAAAAATGGACATCTTACAAAAATGGATACCTCTTAATCTTTAAATTTAGTTGTTCTCAGTCCCATCACCACAGATGAATAAAATAAAGCACCTAGACGTGTAGTCTGCCTTTAAAAACATTGGTTAAAAAAAAAAAAGAGAAAGAGGGTCATTCTAAAGAGCTCCCTGATTTTGAGTATTCTGCTGTAATCGGCCGTAACTGTTGCAATAAGTCATCTTCTGAAATGTCTTTGTAATGTTGTAAGAGGAATTGCTGAAAAGAGACAGGAATGTTACTTGAAAGAACCAGCCGATTTTAGTGAAATAAACCATAAGTTTGAACCAGTTTGCACTTTACAATTGTGGAAAAGAAAATGACAAAACATGAAAGAAAAATAAAACACATAAAACTACTAAGATAGTGACTTGGCCTAGTGTTAACTTTTGGTTCTTAATATTGGGTGCACCCTGACTCCTTAACTGTTATGGAAAACAAATGACTCAAATTCAGTGTCCATTCAAATGAAGATCTCACACACCTTTCATATGTAGAGAATGTTCTACACAACAGCTTATTATTTAAAGTCCCAAATAAAACTTGTCCAAGGGGTATAGTGCAAAAATTTCCAGGATGTAAAAGTGTGAGTGATACAGTCCTACCACACTGCAAGGTGCAGCAGATCATCAAGTAGAAAAGAAGGGAATCTCACTCTCTCTAAGTCCTGGTGGGATGGCTTGCCATCTAACTCACTGAAGGAATCCACCTCAGGAACAATCAGCATACAAAAAAAAAACCAAAAAAAAAAAACCTGATTGATCTCAGTGCATCATGGCCGAAGACAATGGTATGGTGTTTCTCGGTCGGAACATGTGGGGCTCTTACTTCTGGAAGCAGAATGAGATGAACCTTCAGACAGTTCATAACAAATGAGAGCTAACGAAGGCTAACAGTTTAGGCCTATGCGGTACTTTTAAAGTCCCCGGTCAAAGGGGAAATATTAGCAATCACAGCATCTCAGCCACAGAGTGGAAGACCACATAAAGTTACATATTGAGGTTGCGTAGTGCTGAGGATCATATTGCATAAAAGTTGCCAACACTCAGTAACTGCAAGTTCCAAACCTCCTCTGGCATTAACATCAGGACAAAATGTGTGGACAGAACCAATGACTGTAGTCACTGGACAGAACCCAGTACTTTGTCCATATAGTGCTGTTCAGCCCATATGTGTGCACCGGCTTATTGACATTTTCTAAAAATATAACTTCTTAACTAAAATGACTGATTTTAAAATTAAAACTATAATATAACTATGCATAACACTTACTTTGTTGTGTATATTAAACCAAAGTGACATTGCGATCACTGCATGTCATGCTTTGATTTATAAATAATAGCACATTACAGTAAAAAAAAAGTTCATTTCATTGTTATGGATGGTGTATTATTGTGTAGATAAAAAACAAATAATAAACAATATATAAATCAAGATATTAAGGAATAAATTAACAACAATCATACTGCTAATAATCGACTGATATGAATAAAAGTGTGATGTATTACATTGACTCAAACAGTAAGATTCTGTGGATAACTGTATCTGTCAGTTTGACAGGTATGTTTACACTTTGACTTTAACCACTTTTTCCATAGACTTCTTGTGACTCTGATTTTCCCCAATCATTTTTTCCTCTTTGTGATGCTTTAACTTACAATCCCTGCCAGAACAAATCTATTGACAGATGACAGATTATATTGTATTTGTAGTTAAGACTCAGAATAAGTATCAGCCTACCTTCTCATGAAAGACCTGTGAATCAATTTCCCCTTGTTGAGTTCATGGTGTTTTCGTTTCCTTTTCTGTAAGTCAAATTGATGAAGTGATAGAGAGTAAGCACAACAAAGAGCAAAACGTAGGGCCAAAATGATCATGGTATTGTTCTCTACAGCTTTAACCAAGCAAGCAGTAGCATCTCGGTAATCTATAAAATAAATTGCATTGATCTGGCATTAAACTGAGCTGATAGAGTTACGTTTTTGATAGCTGTCATTTTAATCTTTAAGCAAATATTAGTGGTGCTGCAATAAGCAGAATAACTTTGTGCAAGTCTGTTTGCAGATTTTAATTGAGTTAAAATCCAATCCAATTAGTCTTGATTATTCATTAATGTAAGTCACCATAAAAGTAGCGGGTTTAAAATGCTACTTTGTAATTGTAATGTACTGCTTCAGTATCAGGAGGATACTTTGTTAAACTTGCTTGCTCACTGTTGCATGTTGCTGGAATGCTTGATAAGAACAAGGTGAACATGCTGAGTATTAGCAACTCCTGAGCTTTAAATCCACTATGGTTAAGAGAGTTACTTATTAACTTTTACAACACATCAACATTTTATATCCCGCATAACAGAAAACACGATCACAATAGAAACCAACCTTTTATTGGGTTTATTGGGTGTGAACAGTAATGTCCTCAGGACCTGACATAATGACCACTGACAAAATTGATGTCACTAGACTTGTACTTATGCCTTGTGACACATGCCACGCCCAACCTCCCTCTGAAAGTGAAGAGTGAAAAAGCTTTCAATGGGAGCTGGCTGTTGAATTGAGGATAGATAAAATAAGATTAAAATAAAATAAGAAATGATCAAGAAACCTTATGTCTCTCACAAAGATGCCAGATGCCACTGAATGTGGGCTCAGTGGGAAATCTACCCTGTTAAAGAGGAAACTCTGCAGTTATGCCTTCAGCTACTTCACAAGAAAACTTTACTTGCCTCAGTCTACTGCGAACTTGAGGCAAACTGCAAGGTAATCAAAATATGGGTTTAAACTTTCATGAGCAGATTTCTTTTTTCAGACTGCTCATGAAAGAAGAAAAAGCTGATATATCAGTAAAGGAATATCCTGGTTCTCTTACAGTTGAGGAAGGAGAAAAAGTCAAATTTATTTATATTTTGGGACTTAATGTCTCACAA
The DNA here is from genome assembly GCF_013358895.1 of Oreochromis aureus. Lineage (NCBI taxonomy): Eukaryota > Metazoa > Chordata > Actinopteri > Cichliformes > Cichlidae > Oreochromis > Oreochromis aureus. The sequence goes on from NC_052950.1 coordinate 21,475,349, forward strand.
GACCACAGCAGGAATGAGCCCTTAAACTAAGAAACAGGCTTGCACATTGCCACTCCTGGTTCTTTTATCTCAGAGTCAGCAGGGTTCTTTTATCAATCTGTGTCAATATAAAATTCAATCCAATTTTATTTATAAAACTCTTTAAAATACCGAGCACAGGACCAAAGTGCTGTACAGAAAATAAGTTAAAAACAATAGAATAACCGAAAACAGCAAAAAAATAAATAAATAAAACACCTAATACATAAAAATTAAAACAGCCCTATATTAAAAATACAAGATAAAACAGCATAGAATCAACAAAAAACAACTAAAATAAAAATAAAAATAAAAACCAGCATCTCACGTGGTGTCAAAGGCCAGGGTAAAGCGGTGGGTTTTCAGGAGTGATTTAAAAACAGGTAGGGAAGAAGCCTGTCTAATCTCTAAAACGGGATCGTTCCACAGTTTTGGAGCTGCTACAGCAAAAGCACGATCTCCTCCAAGTTTATGCTCAGTCCTGGGTACATTCAGGAGCAGCTGATCAGCTGACCTGAGAGAGCGGGTGGGTGTATAAGGCTGTAGCAGCTCAGAGAGATAAGATGGGGCTAGGCCATGGAGGGCTTTAAAAGCAAATAAAAGAATTTTAAAATGAATCCTAAAAGAAACGGGCAGCCAGTGAAGTGAAGCTAAAATAGGGGAAATGTGCTAAAACTGTCGAGTGCCAGTTTAAAGTCGCACGATCTGATATCGTCGTGTTGGTGTTGTTCCCAGAGCATCATACTAAATGTTGTTCCAGGATCAACATTGCAAGTGACCAGTCAGAATGTTGTGACGTCATACTTTTGCGACTTCGGGAAAAACCGCCGTAAAACAAAAAACTGTACTTAAGCTGCGAGAAACCTCCTCTGTCCGCCGATCAACGGACCCTGACCCTTCCCCTAACCCTAACCCTTTAATAAACGGTAAGCAGAATTGATATTGTCCTTGCAACATTGGAATTTCATAAATGCACGAATGGCTTAGCGCGCAAAAGAATAACGTCACAACAATGTGATTGGTCACTTGCAATGTTGAACCTGGAACAACATTTTCATTATGATCTGGGAACAACACCAACACCACGTTCTGAGCGCTCTCAACGCTCAAGACTAGATTATTGCTTAATAACTGGTAGTCTTTTCCCCCTATCATCCAACTGTAAGATTCTACACTCCCCTGTTACTGACCATTGTGCCATAACACTTTCAATCTCCCCGGATAATAGATCATCAGAACCGAAGAATTCTCACTGGAAGTTTAACAGTAACCTCTTAAGAAGCTCATCCTTTTGTATAAAAATTAAATCCTTAATAGGAGAGGTAAAAGCAATGGAGGATTTTTCTTCTACTAGTAAATGGGAATGGTTGAAGTTTAATGTCAGAAAAATTGCCAGTGAAGAAGGAAAATTAATGGCTATTAAAAGGAGACAGAAACAGGCTGAAATTACTGCAAAAATAAGTTCATTGTGCAATTTATCACATCTGACAGAGGAAAACTCTATAGAACTAAACCAGTTGCAGTACAAACTAGATGAACTTTATATAGACAAAGCAAAAGGTGCCTTCATTCATTCAAGGGCTAAATGGATTGAGGAGGGGGAAAAGAATTCTACTTATTTCTTTAATCTGGAGAAAACTAGACAAACAAAAGAACTATAATGAAGTTACAAATTAATAATACCCTGACTGAAGACCAACAGACTATAAACAACTATATTACAGAGTTCTATTCAGCCCTCTACACTACAAATTATTCCAGTTCGGAGACTAATTCTTTTTTTAGCTTTATCCATGAAAAAATTCCTCAAATTGACACACACTTTAAAAATCTCAATGAGTCTGAAATTACTTTAGCTGAATTGGATACTGTTGTTTCCCAAATGGCGAGTGGTAAATCACCAGGTCCCGACGGAATCACAATTGAATTTTACAGATATTTCTGGAGTGACATTAAAGATTTATTACTAGAGGTATTTAATGAATGTATAAATGATCAGATGTTATCTCCAACTATGAAACGAGGAATAATTTCTTTACTTCCTAAACCAAACAAGGACTCTATCCTTTTAGATAACTGGAGACCTATCACACTTCTTTGCTGTGATTACAAATTATTAGCTCATGTCTATGCCAACAGATTAAAAACAGGAATAACTCAAATAATAGATGAGACACAGTCAGCCTTTATAAAAGGACGTCATATCCATCATCATACCCGTTTAGTATTAGATATGTTGGATTACAATCATTTAATTCCTCCTGATAGCCTTATTTTATTTCTTGATTTCTTTAAAGCTTTTGATTCTTTGGAGCATAATTTTTTATTTAAAGCTCTGGAGGCTGTGGGTTTTGGTCCCAGATTTGTTAGTGTAGTGAAAATGTTGTACAGAGATATAACAAGTAGTATTGCACTCAATCAAGGGTTTTCTAATAGTTTTAAAATTAATCGTGGCATTCGGCAGGGATGCCCTATTAGCCCGTTATTGTTTATTGTTGCAGCAGAAATGCTTGCCATTTATATCAAACTCTTCAGATCTGGAAGGCATAAACATTCTTGATAAAGAATTTAAAATTAGTCAATTTGCTGATGACACTGCCTTATTTCTAAGGAATGTAAATATGGTCTCTATTGCAATTAATAAAATCCTTTCATTCTCAAAAGCATCCGGCTTAACACTAAACCTTCAAAAATGTGAAATCTTAGCTGTACACAGCTGTAATCAAAGTACTATTAACAATATTCCAGTAAAAGAGGAGGTAAAATACCTTGGTTTAATAATCAGTAAAAATACTAATGATCGAGAGAATAATAACATAACTCCTAGATTAAATGTAGTTAAAAAAATATTTAATCATTGGCTAACACGTGATTAATCCATATTAGGTCGTATCTTACTGTCTAAAGCAGAAGGACTTTCAAGACTCATATACCCCTGTTATTCAATTTTTACATCTCCTAAAATGATTAAACTGTCCAATTCTATTATATTCAGCTTTATCTGGAGGAATAAAACACATTATATACGCAAATCACAATTAGTTAAAGACTATGAAAATGGGGGCTTGAAAGCTTTAGACTTTGAATCCATTATTGCTGCGTTCAGGCTCAGATGGATAAAAGACTGCATTTCCTATCCTCAATCTATGTGGTACCATATTCCAAACAAACTCTTTAATAAGGTCGGGGGGTTAGATTTTTTGCTCAGATGTGATTATGAAATATCTAAGATTCCTCTTAAGTTGTCTAGTTTCTATAAGCAAGCTTTGAATTTTGGGAAACTAATTTTCACCCACAATTTTTCACCTCACAATTCTGTGTCGTGGAATAACAGTTTTCAGTTCAATTTTCAGTTTTATTTGTCATATGCAAGTTAGCACAGGGTCAACATTGCAATGAAATGTGTTTGACGAGCAGCAGTCACTCAGCAGCATGATACAGTAGGAGAAAATATAATAAAATATAATAAAATAAAATAAAATAAAATAAAATAAAAAATAGAAAAATAGTGAAGAGCAAAATATTAGAGAGACATGGTAAAAGAGAAAAGATGACTAAATATATATGTATCTATAAATATAAATATATGTACACTAGTGATTAAATAAGAAAATCTTGAAAAGAAATATGACGGGAGGGCAGATGGGATATTGCACAGGAATGAGCAGCAGAAAATTACAGTATTGCACTTTTTAAATATAAATATCAATAACAATAAAGTGAAGTGACCAGTGCAGATTAAACAGAGTACTTGTGAAGCTGCAGGGTAGCTTCTGAGTGCGTCCTGTGGACTGTGTTGTGTGTGTTTAAGTGTTGTGGTTGAGGTGTCGTATGGCTTGGTGGTAAAAACTGTTTTTAAGTCTTGTAGTCCGAGCAGACAGACTCCTGTAACGTCTGCCAGATGTGGTAACAAGGAGAAGAGCTGATGTGCTGGGTGGCTGTGGTCCTTGATGATGCTGTGTGCTTTACGGAGGCATCGCTGGAGATAAATGTCCTGAATGGCAGGAAGCCTCGTGCCAGTGATGTGCCCTGCTGCCTTCACCACCCTCTGTAGTGATTTACGGCTGCTGGCAGAGCAGCTTCCGTACCAAACTGTGATGCAGCTCGTCAGCAAGCTCTCAATTGCACACCTGTAAAAATTTGAGGTGATGTTGGCGTTCATGCTAAACTTCCTCAGCCTCCTCAGGAAGTAAAGCCGCTGGCGAGCTTTCCTGATAGCAGTGTCTGTGTGGAGGGTCCAGGAGAAGTCCTCAGTGATGTTGACTCCAAGGAACTTGAAGCTGCTGACCCTTTCGACCTTGACACCGTTGATGTGGATGGGCTGGTGTTCTCTGACTGGTCGTTTCCGGTAGTCCACTATCATTTCTCTAGTTTTGCTGATGTTGAGAGTCAGGTTATTTTCCAGGCACCACTCGTACAGTGCCATCACCTCCTCTCTATAGGCCGTCTCATCATTGCCTGTGATGAGGCCTATGATGGTTGTGTCATCTGCAAACTTGATGATGATGTTGGACTCATGTTTAGCAACACAGTCGTGTGTGAACAGGGAATATAGGAGGGGGCTAAGCACACAACCCTGTGGCGTACCTGTGTTTAGGATGAGTGGTGAGGAGGTGTGCTTACCAACTCTCACCACCTGGGGCCTGTTTGTGAGGAAGTTTAGAATCTATCTGCAGATTGGTGTTCCCAGCCCAAGGTCGACGAGCTTCGTGGCAAGTTTTGAGGGGATGATGGTGTTAAATCCCAAGCTGTAGTCGATGAAGAGCATCCTTGCATATGTATTCCCTTTCTCCAGGTGAGTGAGGGTGGTGTGCGTTGCCAGGGCGATGGCATCCTCTGTGGCTCTGTTTGTCCGATAGGCAAACTGAAGAGGGTCCAGTGTGTCAGGGAGGGAGGAGCAGATGTGACCTTTGACCAGCCGCTCCAGGCACTTCATGATGACGGATGTCAGTGCAACAGGACGGTAGTCATTCAGACAGGAGACCACTGATTTTTGGGAACGGGAATGATGGTGGATGCTTTGAGGGACGTGGGGACCACTGACTGCCTCAGGGAGAGGTTGAAGATGTTGGTGAACACCTCTGCCAGCTCGCTCTGCACACACTCTGAGTAGCCGGCCTGGGATGCCGTCGGTCCTGGAGCTTTTGTGAGGATTGACCTTTTAAAGGTCCATCTCACAACTTCTGTTTTCAGAGTTAAAGTTACAGCCTCACTGTCCTCCTGAAGGTAGAGGATCTGCTCTCTGTTGTCTGCATCAAAACGAGCATAGAAGTTGTTAAGCTCGTCTGCGAGAGATGCAGTGGGCTGAACACTGACTGTGTTGACCTTCTTGTAGTCAGTGATGCAGCGCAGTCCATTCCACAGTTGCCTGGTGTCAAAGCTGTGGTAGCTGGACTCCATTTTGTCCTGTAGTCCTTTCTGGCCTTTTTATGGACTTTCGGAGGTCATACCTGGCTGCTTTATAAGCATCAGCATCCCCGGAGTTAAAGGCAGAGGTCCGCACTTTTAGCTTGGCGCGAACGTCTTTATTTACCCAGGGTTTCTGATTTGGATATATGCGGACAGTGGTTTTTGTGATGATATCATCCATGCACTTTCCAATATATCCAATGACAGAGTCTGTGAGTTCACTGATGTTGCCATCAGCTGCATCCACAAATATCTGCCAGTCAGTTGTCTCAAAGCAGTCCTGCAGGACTTCCTCAGCCTCACTGTCCCATTTGTAAATAACCCTGGAAGCTGGTTTTTCCTGTTTTAGTCTTTGTCTGTATGCAGGCAGCAGCAGTATGGAACTATAGGGCTTTGGAGCGTGATGTCACGGGGGTGGGCGTGGAAAGGATTTTGGCCCCATCCGCCATTTTGGGGGTCTAGCGCAAGTGAAAAGGGAGCAAAGGCACACACAACAGCCATGGTTCGTATTTGCTGTCTGGTCGGCTGCAATGTTCGATCGCACGACCGGCAAGAGAATAAGCTTGAAAAGGGTTTATCTTTTCATTTTTTCCCAACCTGGAAGCAACATGAGGCAGCTCGTGTATCGATGTTACCAAACGAAGGCGTCTAGCCTGGATAGCAGCTGTGAGACGAGCTGATATCCAGCTCTCTTCCATCTCCAAATATCTGTTGGTGCTCCAGACATTTTCATTCCGGTAAGTTCTAAATATGTTCATATCACTCTTTATAGCCTATTAGTTTTATTTTCGACGCGCTCTGAGGTCATAGCAAAGTAGAACAAACATCCTACTGAGTGATTCTGCAGAACTACCTTCTATTTATAGAGTTTCTAATTATTTGGCATTATTGCAGCAAACCAGCCTATGAAATGGATGAAACACATCGTGACGGGGTTCCAGCGCTACATAAGGGACCTGCTTCAAACTTACCACCATGCCAATCAGATTACTTCTTCCATGTGAGGGTGAAGAGGTGACCCTTCAGGATAAGATGGTGAAAGTTTGCTGCGTTTGTTGAACAGTGTGGTAGTAAAACCAGGGAAAATGAAACTTGCTCCTGTTAAATATTCTTAAGTCTTTTGCTGTATAAATAGTGGTATTTATTTTTCAAAAGATACAGTAAATAATGTTAGTAGTGGGTGATATCATGTAAACACTGTCATGATTTTATGTAAACATTTTGTCTTTTATAAACTATAAATGACATGGATGCTACATTGTAACTGATGTGATGTTCTATAAAGTGGTTTTAATAATAAAAAAAAGAGGCAAAACTTAGTTTGTTTCTTTATTAAATTTTTGAACAGTGGTACTCAGTCAGTACATATTCAGTAAATGCAAATTATTTACATGGCAGTGCACTTCAGGCATAAATCTAGACCCCTATATAAAACATTATGGCATTATAGCAGTGACAACTCCTCCACAGTAGCAGGTGGGATTTTTCTTTTTTGAGGACGGCTCCTTTTACCTTTCACTACGGATGGTCTGTTTATGTTTTGATCAAGAGCCTTTTTTTGGGCAGCTGAAAAGGAGAAGTCTATCTTATGGCCAACCTCTGGCTGTATCTTGGTCACATTACCAGGCAAAACCCAGTATGCAGGTTCATCTGTAACAGTCCTTGTGCCACAGATCCGCACTGTTGCTTCTACATTAAACAGAACAGCAGCGACACGGGTGCAGGTCTCCACGACTCCGGCCATACAGGTGCAGTGGGCGGCTTCAACCTTCCCTGTGATGCTCACAGTGACCCAGGGCTGCAATGCTGGTTCATTCAGTCTTTGAGAGTGCAGCACCTGAAACATACACAGACAAAGTTAATTTAAAGACAAGAACTATGAGCCAAGGCCGACATAAATGTGTTTTATCTACTTTATCATAAATGTAACAGTGTTTAGAAAGTTAGCACATACATGTAATTTTTCATTTCTTTATGTGTCCATCTATAGAATGCTGCATTTTATAGGGTAAATCTGCCTGTTTTCTGTCAGAAACCTGCCTGCAGAAAATGAACCTAAAGCATGTAATGCAAGGATGTAATCACTTTAGAGATGGAGAAAGCATAAAGTGACAATTATGAATCACTTAATATGATAAGGAGATTCTGCAGGTCATTAATCAATGTATAAAATTAAAATAAAATGTATTTTTAGTGACACAGGATACAAACATAGAAGCAAGAGGTATATTTAAATTATTTATAATAAATATGAATAAATCATTGCAATTTCTTTAACCATAAAGAATAACTAAATCCTTCAGGACAATGTCACATCAATGCACTGAACTCACTATGTTATCCCTCTAACAGACTCCACATGTTCTCACTGTAATTTCCCCTCATGAATGAATTTATGCTGCACTAATCTGAATGTTTGGGGGAAAATCAAACGCATTTCACACGCAGTACTCGAGCTGACTTACCTTTGTTTGAATGACGACTTGTACTCGCTGACTGCACAGATAAGGTACGAAAATATGTGAGGCTATGTCAGTAGCGGTTGGTCTTCAGGGTTTCTACTCCACGGCCGTGTTTCATACGGGTCCACATTTCCAATGCATGCTATTTTCTGCAAGTACCGCTGCTTCGCCCCTGGACGCAATCGGTCTCTATACAGTCCATTTTCTTTGGAGCTGCTTTTAAGCATGATTCTTGTCGACGTCGTTCCAACACAGTGTCTCTTTTGATTCGTAGACCCCGAAAATGGCGCCGCGCTCCGCGGCGTGACGTCGACTCCAAAGCCCTATAGAACCAAGAGGGAGCAGATACAAAGAAAAGAGGAGGGGGGCCGAGAACTGAGCCCTGTGGGACACCACACAGGAGAGGAGCGGAGGACGACACATGGTCACAGAGACTGACACAAAAAGTTTGCCCCGCCAAGTAGGACCTGAACCACTCCAGTGCTGTGCCCCTAATGCCCACCCAGTGCTCCAAATGAGAGTAAAATGGCATGATCCACTGTATCAAATGCAGCTTTCAAATCTAAAAGCACCAGAACAGTCCCCAGCGTCAGTAGCTAAAAATATGTAATTAAACTTTTAAAAGGTCTGATTCAGTGCTATGAAAGGGTTTAAAACCAGACTGGAAAACCTCTAAAACATTTTGCTTTCCAGGAAGGTCATTAATTTGCTGTGAACCATCTTTAAGAATTTTGGAAAGAAAAGGTAGTTTGGAGATAGGCCTGTAATTTGCAAGAGTCATAGGATCAAGAACAGCTTTTTTAAATCAGGGGTTTGACTACTGCATGTTTAAAATCTTTAGGGACTACACCTGACATCAAACTGTGGTTTGCCAGCTCGAGAACCAAAGGTCCAACTGTAGGTAACACCTCTTTTAAGAGTCAGGGAGGGACAGCATCATTTGGAGACCCTGCAGGCTTAAAACGACCAGTCTCCTTTTATAAATAATAATAATAATAATAATAATAATAATGTTCACAGGCTTCAGAGGAGGGCTCGATACAGTCAGTGTGTGGTTCACTAAGAACAGAGTTAATAGTTTTAAATAAAACACGTGGGTTGTGACAGTTTGACAGACGGAGTGAGTCCCCGCGTCCTGTGCCCCCCAGCTTTTTGGAGTCGTCCATAAACTGTTCATGCTGAGTCTGCAGAGGCTCCCAGTGCTGTGGAAGACATAATACCTTGACCCGGTACCAAAGACGCCACGTCCCACGTCTCTCTCTCGCCTGCCGAGGCTTCCGTGGAGCAACACGGACATGATTAAAGGCGGTGCTAGTGATGGTAAATTTGATTCTTTTTACTGAATCGAGTTTTAATGAGTCACTCACCAAAGTGAATCGGGTTTTTTGAGTCATTTGAGTCACTGAGTCAGATGACCAGAGAGTGCAAAAAATGTACATTTTCACTCAAACTTAATTTGTTTCTCTTTTAATGTAAATCCTACTGCTAAGATGAGTGATTCTTAAAGAAAACAACTATTTTATATAGCAAAAAAGAGCAAAAGAATTTCTAAAGGGAACATTTCTTTTGTTTATTTTTATTTTATTAGTATTTTCCTTACATGTGTCAAATATATATTTTCTCATCTAAATGTCCACTGGCGCTGTGAGCCAGGGGGCGGTAGTGCGCCTTAACATTGGTTGCCAACCAAGAAGAAGAAGAAGTAGCTGCGAGTCAGGAGGGAGGGGGTGAGTGAGTGAGTGAGTGATTCGTTCGCTCTATGATTCAGCACAGGAGGGAGGGGGGTGAGCGAGTCATGAGTGATTCGCTCGCTCTATGATTCAGCACAGGAGGGAGGGGGGTGAGCGAGTCATGAGTGATTTGCTCGCTCTATGATTCAGCACAGGAGGGAGGGGGTTAGCGAGTCATGAGTGATTCGCTCGCTCTATGATTCAGCACAGGAGGGAGGGGGTTAGTGAGTCCTGAGTGATTTGCTTACGCTATGATTCAGCACAGGAGGGAGGGGGTTAGTGAGTCATGAGTGATTTGCTTCCCCTACGATTCAGCACAGGAAGGGAGGGGGTGAGTAGCTCAAATGTGCTGTTAGCATGTTAGCAGAGCGATGCTACTGTGAACCGAGGAGCTATTTTCTTGATGTGAGCTTCTACTTAGGGTTTTTTCTTCCAGTTCAGAGCAGAAATGTTTTTTTTAAGATACTGGATGTTGTGTTTTTCTTCACAATTTGAATTATAAGCTAGATATATTTCTACTAATGAAATTAGTTTGCTAACAGCAACAGGGATGAGTCAGTGAGTCAGTTGCGCTTGTGAATCATGATTCATGAGTCAGTAAAGTGATTCTCGAGTATTGAACGATTCGTTCATGATTCGCGCATCACTAGGCGGTGCTGCTTGAAACCAGTGAGAGCAAACGAACCCATTTCTGTGAAAATAAAACCGAAACTGGCGCGCGGTAAAACTCAGTCGTTCACCCACGTACATTATATTGGAAGTAGATGACGCTCTGTAGAAACACCAGCGCTTTGCGGATGAAATCACTACACGAAGGGCAGAGCAGAGGAGTGAGACCTGCGGAAACTACAGTCTTTTAATACCAGCCCAGACAAAGCGGGTGTGTGTCTCTCACTCCTGTCTGGACGAGGACGACCGTTCATTTCAGAGTAACGTGAAAAGGCGAAGCGGCGACGATGCTGACTTCTGCCTCTCAGCGTCGGTCTGCAGCAGCTTCCTTGCAGCAGGGAAGAGACAAGAGGAAGATCCGTGTTTACGACCTCCGCTTAGAAACGGAGGCGAAAACCTGCAAGCGTTTTAAAACAGCTGGTTTGGACTTCAACGACTTTCTCCGAGCTCTGCACAAGGTAATGTCTGCTACCTTGGTTTGAGGTCAAGCTATAAGGGCGAGGTCAGAAAGTTCTTGCATACATTTTCATGGCACTCAGAGCACAAATGATCGGTCGGCCTACTGCCTGGAATTAGTGTCGGTAAAAAGATGGGTTTGGAAACATTGTCACCGGTTTGTCCATCATAAAGACGAGACTGTTATAATTTGGCTTTAAAAATATCCTCTCCTGTGGAATTGATTGCTGAAACAAAGCGTGTAAAAAGTTTACCTGTAGAGCATGTAAACAGCCACAAAAGGACCCGATTTATGATGCTTTACAACTCTCAGAAACTGGCGCAGTATCCTGCAGTATCGTGCGAGGTAGTTCTGTTATTCTGTCCGCAGAATTAAGACTGCAGGCCAGAATAATAGAAACTCCTCTCTGTGTAAGGTTGTGCATCTCGTATTGGTGCAATGGTTCATATTCTGTATGCAGAAAAATCCGTTTTTCCTAAACAGAAACTGATTTTGGTACCTGCCACTGGCCTTGCTCGGGAGATGACTCTGACTTTCAAAGACTTTTAACTAGATCCCCACGGATATTTCACATTGATATCAATATGGGTGATCAAAAAAGAAAAAAAAGAAAACGATATTCCGGTACGTCACTGTATATTCTGCTGTTTTGCTTTTCCCTTTCCAAATAAACGAAACAGAAGCTAAAGTGCCCTGTGATGGAAAACAAATTACGCAACGTCAGCGGTTATACCGTGATTGAAGGGCGGTTCCTTACTTTAATTTTCATTAATTAGCTGTCAATTTTGAACCAGGAAAAACTGAAAATTATATACAGTAAATAAAAGTTATGTTGAGGCCTTTGTTTCAGTAACAAATTTACAACATTTTGCAAACTTATTTGCATGTAAATATTTCTTGCAGACACTACTGAAGAGTGCTGTTAAGTGTCACGGTTCTGTAAGAGAAGGAAGCCCCTTCTAAATGGAATGAGCAGTGGAGGAGCAGTAGAAAATAGAGTTAAAAAAAATAATTTATTTCACAGAAAAACAAATAACATACACTGGCCAGGGAGAACAAGAATTTAAAGACAAAACAGCCCAAGTAAAGTTCAAGTGGGCTCAGCAGATGAATTAAAAGCCACTAACAAGTCCAAGAAATAGTCCGTTAAAAATCCCGAGCCGGGCGGTGTCCTCAAGATGTCCTCTCTCCGCCATTTCGCTCCAGCAGCCACTGAAGGACAAGAGGGCAGCGGCAGTCACTGTCCTTTACTTACCCCCGAGCGCCTTTAATCATTAACAGAGCGAGACTTACCCCAGGCTATGGCAAGCCATTAGTGCCAAATATCGCCACTTTTCTAACCCGTTTGGTTGAGAAATGGCGTAAAAAAACGCCGTTTAATTATTTAAAACGCCGGAAAAAAACGCGTTCTGTTGCGACAAACGCCGTTTTTTTTCCCAACACTCACATGGCGCCCTGAACGCACCATCCGAGTGGCGGAAAAAACGGCATTTCCGTCTGTCTTTGAACGCCGCTTTTCACGTCACTCGGCAGAAAACGCCGTTCAAAGATGCATAAAAACTGCGTTTTTTACGGCGTTCTGTGCCAGCTGTAACGGCGTTTAAAACGGCGTTTTATTGAAATTATGCAGGGCACTCACCATGGTTCCCTCATCCAATTACTTTCAACTCATTTCACCCAATCAAAGAAGAGGAAGTGCAGACCACACTAATGCATCACCGATTCACCTTGCTGCTAAGTGATTGCCTATTCGGTACCAGTGCTTGTTACCCACTATGCATTTTGATATGTTTAAAGCATGATCAAACAAACAAACGACGAAATGCTTTTTCTGAAACAAGACCTTAACTGTGTGGCGCATGGGTCGCTTGTTTACTTGAGGGATCAACTTTTAGCGCTGCGCTACCGCAGTGTAGCATTATGATGCTAACGGAGTCCTGGCTAACACCGCAAACTCCGGACATGAGTGTGGAGCTGCCCGGTTTCCAGCTGCTGCGGGCGGACAGGACGAGAGTCAGCGGTGAGAGGAAAGGAGGGGGACTGGCAGTGTTTGTGAACGACAGATAAGATAAGATAAGATAAGATAAGATAACCTTTATTAGTCCCACACGTGGGAAATTTGTTTTGTCACAGCAGGAAGTGGACAGTGCAAAAGTTATGAAGCAAAAATTAGAATAAAATAAAATAAGAATAAATACAGTACACAACTGTACAGAATAGAATAAAATAAAATACTATATACAGTAGAATAAAATAGAATAAAATATACAATAAGATAAAAATAGAATACAAATGCTATATACAACTGAGTAAAAGATACAACGATGCCAGAAAAGATTATTGCACATTAGTGTTATTGCACATGTGTGGATGTGTGTGTTTGATCAGCTGCAAAAGTCTTTATTGTGGAGTCTGACAGCAGTGGGGAGGAAAGACCTGCGAAATCTCTCCGTCCCACACCGTGGGTGCCGCAGTCTCCCACTGAAGGAGCTGCTCAGTGCTGTCACAGTCTCATGCATGGGGTGGGAGATGATGTCCATCAGGGATGACAGCTTAGCCGCCATTCTCCTGTCACTCACCACCTCCACTGGGTCCAGAGGGCATCCTAGAACAGAGCTGGCCCTTCGGATCAGCCTGTTCAGTCTCTTCCTGTCCCCAGCAGAGATGCTGCCTCCCAGCAGACCACACCATAAAAGATGGCTGAGGCCACCACAGAGTCATAGAAGGTCTTCAGGAGTGGGCCTCCACTCCAAGCGACCTGAGTCTCCGCAGCAGGTACAGCCTGCTCTGCCCTTTCCTGTAGAGGGCGTCTGAGTTATGAGTCCAGTCCAGTTTGCTGTTCAGATGAACACCAAGGTACCTGTAGCTGTCCACAGCCTCAATGTCCATACCTTGGATGTTCAGTGGTTGCAGTGGAGGATGTTTGTGCCTGCGGAAGTCTACCACCAGCTCCTTGGTTTTACTGGCATTGATCTGGAGGTAGTTCAGCTGGCACCAGTCCACAAAGTCCTGAGTCAGTCCTCTGTACTCCTTGTCGTCCCCATCAGTGATGAGGCCGACTATTCCAGAGTCATCAGAGAACTTCTGCAGGAAGCACTGGGTGGAGTTGTGGGAGAAGTCTGCAGTGTAGATGGTGAAGAGGAACGGAGCCAGAACCGTTCCCTGTGGGCCCCCCGTGCACTGCAGACGACCCTGTCCGACACACAGCCCTGAGTCCTCACATACTGTGGTCGGTCGGTGAGGTAGTCCAGAATCCAGGTAGTGAGGTGATGGTCCACTCCAGAGTTCTCCAGCTTGTCCTTCAGAACCGAGGGAAGAATAGTGTTGAAGGCACTGGAGAAATCAAAGAACATGATTCTCACAGTGCTCCCAGCGGTCTCCAGGTGAGCGAGGGAACGATGTAGGAGGTGAATGATGGCATCATCCGCTCCAATGCCAGGCTGGTAGGCAAACTGAAGTGGATCCAGTGATGAGCTCACAAGGCGCCGAAGCTGAGCCAGGACCAAGCGCTCCAGGGTCTTCATCAGGTGGGATGTCAGCGCCACCGGCCTGTAGCTGTTGAGGTCCTTGGGGCGTGAAGTCTTTGGCACTGGTACAACACAGGAGGTTTTCCAGAGCTGTGGGACTCTTCCCAGCCTCAGGCTCAGGTTGAAGAGGTGCTCCATCACCCCACACAGTTGGTCCGCGCAGGACCTGACGACCCTCAGATAGTGTAACCCTGGGCACACCGCTGTGAAAGAATAACTCTGCAGCAGATACATTGGGCTGCTAGCCGTTAGCATGTGTCGAGGCATCCTGTGACTTTCTCCACTCTGGTCAGCAGACTGCAAACGCAATCTCCGAGAGCCATTTTTTAACCCTCTGGGGTCGCCGGACGCGCCGGCGCGTCAAAATCACATGACCAATTTAAGACAACACAGCTACAAGATGCAGCGACTCAGAGTCTCCATTTCAACTTGGGTCGAAAGTGTGGACTTCAAACTATATACCAGTTTTTGAATTGTGTTGATGGGCCACGTAAAACCAGAGTTATGATAAAAAATACACGCGTTGTTTTTTTCTGAACAAAACAGTGGTGTTTACAGCGGAAGAACGGTAAAACTGTGTTTTCTACAGACAGCGCTAGCAAACACTCTCCGCTATGCAGTGAAAAAGAAAAGAAAAACACCCTTCCCTATTGGTGTTAGAGTTTACCATGTCAGCCAATCAAAAAAATGATAAGGCAACATGTGACATTTGGTTGTTTAGGTAGAAGGGGAAGTTTTTAGGAGTGACACCCGCGACGGAAAGCGGGCGAGCGAAAGAAAGAGAGAGAGCGAGTTTTCATATGTGAGACATTAGTGACATTTAGCGTATTTGGAGGCTATAGTTAGTTTGTTGTGTAGTTATTGTTTTGTATTGTGTGTCAGTTAGACTGCTGAATTTCATATTTGCTCTAAAAAAGCCGTCAAAGGCAGATTCCAGTGTAAACGCTGTTCCCACATGGAAAACTGGACTGATGCACCTCCTGCTGTCAGACCTGCAGGGTTTAGGCCTTTGGTGTTCTCCTCTGTCTTATACTGAACACAAACTACATTTTTTGGACTGGCACAAATAATTTGTGTGCCTTCTTATTTGATGCAGCACACGTGATTGTTCTGTAAATAGATTTAAATGGTTATATAAAAAACGCCTGAGGCCTTGGCTGCATTTTTAGGTAAATAGTACCATATAACTTTGTTGTTTGCAAAACTTGTGCATAATTTTTAGAAATGTACAATTTCTATTTGCATTTCAAGTTATGAAAATGATTCGTTAAACATATTTGTGGGTTTTACAGTAAAAATATAACTTTTTCTACTCGGATTTTGAATTTTTGTCTGAATTTAGATCAACTGTGCTAATATAGTATACCAAAATGAAAAAAAATAACTCAAATTTCAGATATTTGAGGTTGTGCTGAAAATAATGATACCAAACAAGGCAAGAAAAACACATTTTAAAGGTGAAATATAGAGGTAAAATCAAAAGTAGTCAAAAACGGCCAATTATACCCTGGACCCCAGAGGGTTAATATCAGGAATGCTTTAATCACACATCAGTGGACTCGACACGGCCCACCTTCACCCAGTATGTGACCTGCCCCACACAGATGGTCGGAGGAAAGCGGGGAGACTCTTAAAGATTCTTTTGATTCTATTGTGGGGAGGACGTTGACAGCGTTGTGACCTGTGTTGCGGGCTACATTAACTTCTGTGTGGATAACACCGGACCCACCTGTGCGGTGTTTCCTACTATAACAGAGTATTTTATTCTTGTTGTATAGTATTGTATTATATTTACCTGAGCCTATTGTGTTTTTTCTAATGCTTACTGCTGTTAAACTTGTACTTTTTGCCATGAACTAAAAATCTCTAACGTGCGGGACTAATAAAGGCTTATCTTATTGTTTATTCTGTCCTGTTTTGGTTTATGAGTAATGTAGGTGAATGAGCTGATACTTAATTTAAAATATTGCGTACATAAATCATATATATCATAAACTAAACTTGTGTAAACGTTACAGCAGCTGATAATGATAAACAACTATAAAACGTTTACAGTAAAGAATTAGATGAAGAAAAAACGGTATAGTAGGTCTTGAAGTGGCTCAGTACAGTGCAGTGGACATAAAGTGGTTTAGTGTGTGTTTGGTGTTGTGACAGTACACAGCTGAAAAAAAAGTGTTAACATTAGAGAGCAGATCACTTTTCCCCAGACAGACTTTGTACAAACCCAGTTCTGAAAATACTGGTCTCCTGTGTAAAATGAAAAAAAAAAAAAAAAAAAAAAAACAAGAGCAAGAGAGAGAGAGAAGAAAGCAGTGATTTGCAAATGTCAAAGCCATTATTTATTCACAGTATAACATAGAAAATATGTCATATGTTTAAACCTAGACTATGTCGTTAACAATAACCCCTTTTGAATTTGATGGCAGTAATATGTTTCAAAACAGTTGGTATGGGGCGAGAAAAGGCTGGAAAAATAAGTGGTTTTAAAAAGAAACAGCTGGAGGGACATTTTAAAAGTAATTAGGTAACTTGGCAACAAGTCAGTAACATGATTCGATATTAAAAGAACATTTTAGAGAAGCAGAGATGATCTGAAAGAAATGACCCAATTCGCACTTGGATCTTCCTACTAGATAAAAAGTCTTGGATCCAATTGAATGTCCTGCCACCAATACCCAACTTATGCAACTTGATTAAAAGCCCATCCCTCCACAACATATCATATGCCTTTTCTATGTCAAAAAACACTGCCAAAACAGATTCTTTATTAGCCTGCGCTTTCCTGACAACATTCTCAAGTCTAACAATAGCATTAGTTGTGTTCCGAGCTGTCCTGAAACCACTTTGGTAATTGGCTAAAGCCCCTTTTCTTTCCAGTTCAAAGGACAGTCTTGCCATTATCATACGTTCCATTAACTTGCACACATTTGATGTAAGAGCGATTGGTCTGTAGCTATCTGGTTTAGATGGATCCTTCCCAGGTTTTCTTATTGGCACAATAACAGCCTCCTTCCAAGTACTTGGGAGCTCACCCTTAATCCAAACTGTGTAAACCAAACACAGCAGTTTATTAAGCGCTTTCGTACCAAGGTGCTTCAACATTAAATAACAAATTTGATCCTTTCCCGGGGCCGTGGGCTTTGTTTTTGGAAGTGCTCTCACCATTTCCTCCCGAGAAAACACCGCATCCAAACTACTGTCCATGTGCACCTTTCTTGCTAAATCCTCCGAATATCGTGTTTTAGTTTGGCACATTCTGTCCTTTCCCAACTCTGAGATGTTATCAGAGCTATGAATCTTAGCAAAAGTTTTCACCATAACCTCCACTTTTTCCTGAGCTGTTACAAAGTTCTGTTGGCCCGAGGATAGAACTGGGTTCCATTCCCGCCGGTCACCTCCCATTCTTCTGACCATGCCCCAGACCTCCCCCACTGGAGTGGCTCTTCCTATTTTAGAACAGAACAACCTCCAACTGCTCCGCTTAGCTTGTCTCACTGTTCTCCTGACCACTGCCACTGCTTTTTTGTACGCAATCAGAGCTTGTGTGTTAAGGGTTCTTCGGAGAAATTTAAACGCCTTGTTCCTTTCCTTCACAGCAATTCGACATTCCTCTGTCCACCGTGGCACCAAAGTCCTACTTGCCATGCCTTTACTGGTCGGGATTGAGGCCTTGGCGGCTACCATAAGCACTTCAATAAACTGATTATTCATTTGTTCAATGCTACCAGACTCATCAACCTTGCCAATTGTGTCCTCACATAGTTTTTGGAATTTTGTCCAGTCAGCCCTATGAAAACTCCACTTCTGATGCACCTCTCTTAGAGACACCTGTATCTGCCCTCCAACATCACAGAAAACAGGATAGTGGTCACTGCCTATGGTAGTGTCTGTTCTGATGGTCCACTGACTTATTCCTGCAAGGACAGTTGAGACTAGAGTTAAATCCAAAATCCCCACACCAAATAACTCTACGACAGTCACTTCCTTCAATCGAACGAAGACGCGGCAGCTCCAATCTGGCGCAAGGATTGTAGAAATTCACAATAACATTTGGTTCATTCCTGTCCCAAACCTCAATAGCAATATACTCCAAATCATTGCCTTTACCCAGGAGTCTATATGGAAGGTCTTGTTTGACAAACGTTGCACACCCTCCCCCTCCACCACGGTCCCTGTCATTTCTTATTATCTTGTACCCATACAACACAAAATCCAAAGAAGATTTAAGCCAAGATTCCTGTCACATAAATGACATCCGGTTTAACATCAAGGAGTTTGATGAAATGCTTCAACTCCTGGCCATTGGCCAACAGACTCCTTGCATTCCATTGAAGAATAAGTACCATGAGTACATAAAAGAACATCATGTTTCCTGACTTGACTGATAATTGAGGTTGTCCCTCACTTCTTCCCATGTCAGTCCTACTAACCCCAAGTGGTTAATCGCCGCCTTAACAATGAGCCGAATTTTCTCCTGCTTAGATCTCACATCAGCTGTGGTGTTTATCACTCCTGCAATGAATGTAACCAATGCCATCTTATCAATAACCATAGTATTCGTGTTGAGCCGGGTAACTCCTTGATCCTGAGATGCATCCTGTCCTGGGTTAACGTTGACCTGTTCACTCACTCTCATCACCCTCACTGCTTCAGCATAGGAGATCTTCTTCTCCACCCTCACTTTTGAATATGATTTTCTTGTTTCATCCTCTCACATCCAGCATACGCAACACTGTGACTCCCACCACAACTACAACACTTTGGTTGAACTCCATCTCCACATTTCCCATATTCGTGATCTCCACCACACCGAGCACATCTCCTCTTTTCCTTACAGTTTTTCGCTAGGTGTCCAAACCTTTGACAGTTAAAGCACCTCAGAGGTTTTGGAACATAGGCTCGTACTGGATAACTAATGAAACCCAAAAACACTTTCCTTGGCAGATTTCCTTCTTCAAAGTGTATCAGGACACTCTCACTGTCTACCTTAAGTCCTTCTTTTGTTGCTTTCATTCTGACCACAGAAATCACATTTCCTCCTTTGATTTTGCTTTTCAGATCATCCATTTTCACACTAATGGGCACCCCAGAAATTACCCCCTTGTATCCACCTCCCGTCTGTGCACCCACTTGCCCAGCATTTTCTACTTTAAACTTCCCCAATTGGTTTAAGTTCAAAGCCTTATTGAGCTGCTCTTCATTCACACATTGCACAAGAAGATTACCATCTGAGAGCACCTTAACAGAAGCTATATCTCCCACTTTACTGTTAAGTTCAGCTGTCAACACAAACGGACTCAATTTTTTAATATGGACTTGTGTTCTTTCATTGAATCTCAGAACAACAAACATTCTTGTTCTCTCTCTAGCTTCTAAAGAATCATCCCTACCACTACTGCTCCCACCTCTTTTACGCTTTTCCCTCCTCTGCTCACCTTGCACTTGCTCCAGAGGCATTTCCTCCTCTTCGTCAAAATCAACATAGTCTTCCCAGCTGCCCACAGCTAACCCACTCACGGAGCAGTCGTGCTCAACCGCCACCACGGGTGGACTGCCAACCAGGTTTGAATTTTTGGCAGTGCTCCAACCAATTTTGCCAGCAGACGCCGCTGCCATCCGTCCTCTCTCCTCCTTCTTCTCCAGTGTTTTTCATTCTCTCGCAGCTAAGCTAGCTGGCCGCTCTCATCTTTAATCAGCAATTCTAGCTGTCGTTAATCTACTGCTTTCGCCTGGCTCCTGTTAGTTTCGACCGTAGCCCTACCGCTGGTTAGCAGCCCAGCCCATGGCTCTGTCCCCATCCGACGGCCAAATGGGGAACCCTGATTGGTTGCAGTCCTAACTAGCATGCCAGGTGTACCAAACTAGTGATCAGTGGGGGGAGGGAGTCTCGCCGAAACACGTCAACACTGTATACAATAAAAGCATGCAATAAACTACAAGGGTAAAACACTCAACATTGAGAAAAGAGAAAAACAAAACACAGCAACCCACGCAAAACAACACATGCAAACTGATTAAAAACACTTAGTTAAAACATGTCAATTCCCCCCAGTGACATCAGCACTGCAGTCTGTGCCACTGTGCTAGATAATTTATCCCAAGAATCTTTATCTAAATTGATATTTATTTGTAATATAACAGTTTTGGATATTAGATAAATATACATAGGCCAGTTATCAGTGGCAACATAAACTACATCCTCCTGAGCAGAGGCGGAGGCAGACATTTGATACACCCGGGGCTTAGCCCTAAAGGATAGTATGCATGTGGGATTGGGGGGGGGGGGGGTTGAAATGACTGAAAGATTAATAGGCTCTGTTTTGAGTTTTGTTCAAAAAGGAATGACTTCATATAGGGAAACATATATATCACATATGCAGGACACCTTAAACTAGTTTTTTAATGAAGCAGCAAGGCAGAACAAAATCAGGGCTGTATCAAGACACGAGGACTAAACCCCAATTCAACCAGACCCACAACTGATCCAGAATTAAAACAGGACTACAACAGTTCAAAATCAGGACTACTTAGGATTTAACCAAGACAGAACCAGAATCAGAACTAGATGATAGTAGCACTAAAAATCATCATAGACCTGCACTACACTTATTTTTTAATTCTACCAAAGTCCACTATTTAGATTGAGAAAAGTTTATATAATTATTTAGCCTTGTTGTGCAAACAAACCTATATAACTTAATAAATATAGAATTTGAAAAATAACAAACCTAAAAAGAAACACTAGGTACGAGATACATGAGTACCTATGATACGGTGATACTTTTGGTAAACAACCATTTGACTAACATGTCTGTCTCACCTGCTCTTGTTCCATCTCTGTTCTGTCCTCATTCTCCATCTCCCTCTCTGTTCCTCTCTCTCCCTCTTTGTGCTGACAATCAAGCCAAACACCAACATCATCAAATATATAGTTGAAACCAGATATTTACATACTCTTCAGATAAAAACACAAACACTTTTTTTAATTGTAACATCAAATAAGACTAAATGTTTATTTTTTTTAGATTGATAAATATAAAAATCATATTTGTTAACTTTAAGAGTAAAGAGAGAAACTATCTGTATTTCTTAATTGTAAATGGCACCAAATTGTATTCAAAATTGAGCCACACTTATGGAGCTCCACAATTCTTTTCCTGGTGTTTTGGTTGACATCTCTTGATTTTCCCATGTCAAAGAAACAGGCTCTGTGTTTTGCCTTATATGCATCCACAGGTGTGCCACCAATTTACTCACATGGACTCTACTAACCTATCAGAAGCTTCTTAAGCTCAGAATGGAATCGTCTCGAGTTTTCTTATTAATTAACAATAAACTTAGTGTATATGTACTCCTAAATTTGATGAAAGTGATAAAAAAGAGACGGCTCTGTCTCTCTTTATTCTGACATTTAACTAATTCAAAAGATATTTCAATATTTATTTATCCAAAACAAAACAAGTTTACTCTAAATTGATGTTTTACAGTAAAAAAATGTTCTTGTGTTTTCCATAAAGTGTATGTAAATATCTGGTTTAAACTGTGAATATACTGCTGTGTATTGAAATTCCTCTTGTTTTGCATAGAAATATACTGAACAACATACAAAGCATAATATATAAAATAACATCTACCAGAGTTTTTTCTTTGAAAGAAGCCCCATATGTCCTTTCTTGTATATCAGTACATTACTGAAACCGATTTATTTAGGCGTGGAGGGTAACAACTGAAAATATGAAATAAACACACATGTAAGCTAAGACTCTAAAAAAACAGCATTGTTGTTGTTCAGCTTTTCATTTCACCATTTGTTGATTCACTTGAAGAGCAAGTAACGTAATATGGGTCAAGTGATCAGTTTGATATCAATCTTTTGTGATACACTGTCATATTTACATTATTTGTACAGCACGAATGATTTGCTTTGGTACCTGGTCAAACTTCAGTTCTCCTCTGTCTGCCTGGCTGCACTTCTCCAACAGCGCACTCGCAGGCAGCAGCTCCCCCCGCCCCCTCGCTAAGTTGCTTAGTGTCTGAGCTCAGGTCATACCAATATCAGGGGGGATTCACGCACAGTAAATTCCCACAGTGTGCACTATGTGCTTCGAATATTGTGTGTAGTTTTTGTTTTATACAGTTGTCAGCCAGGTATCTAACTATGGAAAAATTACACTCCAAAAGACCCCGGGCTTCCGAAAAAACAACCCGGGCTTAAGCCCAGTAAGCCACCCCCCTGCTCCGCCACTGCTCCTGAGTAATGTAAAATTGGTGAACATCTTAAACAGTTCAAACAAAAACTAATGTCATGATCTTTGTAGGAGTAGGAGAGTTGAGACCTTTGTTTCTGATCATCAGAAGGTCAGTTTGAACTGCAATAATCCAAGTTATAGCATAACTTTGACATGTGTTAACCATTACACCAGCAGAAGTGCCATTTATCTTCCATTATGCTCACAGTGGGGAATGTAGGCTTAAAAAAACTGTAAGAAATATTTCGGCCACTATATTCAAGCAGGAACTCCAGCAACACTTGAGAAACGAAGAACAGCTTTAATAATTGACCAACGCGTTTCGGCTTGTGGCCTTCATCAGGGCCACTATATTCAAACATAGAAATTTGTGTAAAAGTTTAAAAGTAAAATCGCAGTCACTCGTGCTCATCATGAACACACCTATATGCTGTAATGAGTGAGGCATTACATATTTGAGATGCAACAAAGGCTTTTTCTTAGTGTTTTCTTAGATATAAATGTAAATGAGGTGTCGACATGGTTTACCCGGCATACAGATTAATCAATGATTACTGAGGATTACTAAGCATTAGGATTATTCTTAGATATTATTACATATTATGTAAGAATGGGATAAATCAACCAGGCAATCAGCCAGGTAATGAGTATCATATTTTCTGTTAAGTGAAGTTATTTTGCCTTCAAAATGTCAGAAAATGTGATTCAAATCTTGCAGCGTTACAGCTGCACAAAGCTCCAGGTGCTGACATACAAGTTCTTGTTTTCTCTAACGAGTCCAGACAGTGAAGGTCAGGGTCTTTGAGCTTCCTGAGAGAAATATGTGCCTCTTTTTGAAGAACAAAAAAATTGCTTAACAGGACTGATGACCAACTCTGCAGATTAATTTTTGGGTTTGGCTAAAACCTGTGTGAGGTTGCCAAAAATGTGCCTTTGCAGGGCTAACAAGGAAAAAAAAAGAAAAGTAAACCTGGAGGTACCAGGTACTTTTACTGGCTGGAAGACCCTGGAAGTCGATGTTGTGGACAGATATGAAATCCTGGGTGTTAACATTAAACTCGACTGGTCAGATAACACTCACTCTTATGTACATGAAGGGTTAAAGCTGGCTCTATCTGCTGGGGAGGCTGAGATCTTTTGGGGTGTGCAGGACATTACCGACGGCCTTTTATGAGACAGTGATAGCTTCTACAATCTTTTACGCAGTTGTCTGCTGGGGAGGTCTGCACCCCATAGAGGAGTCAAGTCAAGTCAACTTTATTTATATAGCACATTTAAAAGACATCAAGTGTCGGCCAAAGTGCAGGAGGTGGGTGAGAGGAAGATGTTAGCTCTCTTGGCTGCAGAAGCTCCTTCAGCAGTAGACCGTTACAGCCACGGTGTAGGACGGAGTGCTATCGTAGGTCCTTCATCCCACCACACTGCACAACACCCATACAGGATGAACACTGTTTAAAAGTACATTTTTATTATTATTACTCCCATTGCACTTTATGTACCTATATGTATCTTTTTTTTTTTTTTTAAACATCCTTGGTTGTTTTTTTGTTGTTGTTGTTGTTGTTGTTTTTTACTGTATTGTACTGTATTTCTATTTGTATTTCTCTGATCTCTAACTCTTTTTTTCTTCCTGTCCCTTGTGTTGCTGTAACAAATGAGTTTCTCCAGCGTTGGATTTAATAAAATCTATGTCTAAAACAACTAACTAATGATTACAACATTTTTACTGTTACAGGAATTTGGAATCCCTTCATCTGAGACATTTGTGGTGGCAACGACTGACAGGATTGTTCTGGATTTTGACAGATTTAGTAAGTAAATCTATCACTGATCGTGCAGCAGATATTGATGAGTGTTTTGAGCTCAAGTGAACTATCAAGATTAACCTGCTTTTCTTCTGATTGAATTCCATATTGAATTCCATATTCACAATTCCTGATTGAATGTTTCTGAATTATTCTAGAGGAACTCCAGGATGGCACAACCCTTTACTTGTTGCAACACGAGCACCAGGTTCTGCCTGCGGCAACCGTGGAAAAAATATCGTTTATGCCTCACTATAATATACTGATAAAGAGTGGCACTTATGAGTACTATGCTAGTGAGAACAAGGAGTCATTAGGTAAGTGCTAAAACGATCATGGTCGTGTACTTGGAATGATCGCAGATTAGCCATTTGCGATCTGTTTGTTTCTCGCTGCTTATCTTTTTTTCTTTTTCCAGCCTATCCACTTGCCGATCTCATCGACAACTCTCTTTCAGCCACAGCTAAAAACACAGGAACGAGGATAATAGAGATAAGGATGGTTGGTTCTGAAAGTGCAAATACATGATTATTGAATACTGGATTAATGTCACGCATCCAGAAGAGTGCTAAGTCAGTATTTGTATCTGTTTAACAGCAGTTTGATGAAAGTCTTGGGAAACCTGCCATCATTGTCCTGGACAATGGACGTGGCATGACTACAAAGCAGCTCAATAAATGGGCAGTTTACGGCACACTTGCAAGGTTGGTTTGTTTTCTTTTAAATTCCCAAATTACAGTAGTGTGGTCCTTTCAAGCCCTTGGTTCAAAAGTATTTCCAAAAGTTGGGACCCTGTTTAAAAAAACCCCAAAACAAATACATAAAAGCAGAATGAAGCTTGAAAATCACATAAATCTTGTGCTTAATTGAAAACACTCTAAAGACAACCTGTGAAATGAAACCTTTAACTTACAAAGAAAAGAGTATAAATCCAGAAATGCTGCTGGCTTCTTGTGGCCTGAGCTCATTTAAGAGTGGAGTATTGAAGTGGAAACCTGTCCTGCAAAAAATTTAAATGTGGAAATCTTGAACGCTGAGTCTTCTGGGCTCCAGCTTCTTATCACCTCAAAATCTGTGAAGGCACCATTGATGCTGAATAACATTCAGAAGTTTGGGAGCAACATGGGCAAAATCCAGCAGATTGCTTTCTCACAGAATTCTTGCTTAAAAAAAAACACAAACCACATTCTGCACATATTACACCAACATGCCTCTGGAGTAGAGTCTGGGTGCTTAAGTGGCCTCTGATTCAGACCTGTCAGCCTTTAAAACCTTTGGCTCACCACAAACCAAAAATATCATAAAGGCCAGTTGAAATCCTGTCTGAGGCAAGAATATGAAAACATTTCACATGCTGCTAAAAGAAAGGAAATGTGAAATGGTGGTGCTGCGTTGTGAATAAAACCTAGTATTTAAATCATTTTGCATTTTTGTTTTGTTTTTTTTACTCTGCCCCCAGCTTCTTCTGAACATCTGTCTTAATTTAAAAAAGGCACAAATTAAGCCGTGCATTTATTTTTCTCTTTTCTACAGAAGAGAAGAAGACTACGTCCGCCCTGATCCTGTACCTCGAAGTCTTAATAGCGATTTATCGTACTTTGGAGTTGGAGGAAAACAGGCTGTTTTCCACTTTGGAAATGTAGTCAGAGTAAGTCTGTGCAGAAACTGAGTGCAGGACTACAAAGAATATCTAAAGTAACTTTAGATTTTCTGTGTCATTATAAACCCATATTATAAAATATAATCATTGTAACTTAACTTTGTTTCCTTTATTGCAGACTGAGTTCGAAAATGAGATGTGTGGTTTTTAGATGGGCATTTCTTGGTATTTTGTCAATAAAGTACATATGTTTGTTTTGTTTCATAAATTACTAGATGATTAGCAAGCCAGTGGGGTTACCAGATGTTCATGAGTTGGTTCTATCAGAAGAAGAATTTGAAAAAAAGGAAAAGAACAAAGAGGATATTTATAGCACCACCATCCTAAACAGGAAGGTGAGTCTACTTTAAGATGTTGTTAAAAGATGTGCTAAAAATTTTGATGATTTTTGGATTGTGGTGCGCTCTCTCCCTGCGTCAACACCATCTCTGAGTGATGTTTATTCCTCCCACTACAGCCTGGCGACTCTTCACACGTGAGTGAAGATGAGCGCTTCCTTCGTACCATCATCGATGAGGAACGTGGGAAGGAAAGCTTCACAGCCGTAGTTATTACAGGACTCAAGGAAAAGCATATCTCCTTCCTGAAACAGAATTTTCGTGCATGGACCAGACATCTAGCGTGAGCTCACTCATCCACATCATTTCTTATAGACGGTGCATCTGGAAAGTTTTCGTAACACTTCACTTGTTCCAAATTTTGTCATGTTACATCCTTAAATTAACTTGCACCACAAAAAGTTTCCCTGAAATTCTTGCAAACGTACATAAGTACCCACAGCCTTTGCTCAATATTATGCTGAAGCACGTTTGGCAGCAATTACAGCCTCAAGTCTTTTTGAGTGTGATGCTACAACCATCGCACACCTACTTTTGGGCAGTTTGTTCCATTTTTCTTTGCAGAATTTCTCAAGCTCTATCTGGGAGATAGCGTCGCTGCACAGCCATTTCGAGATCTTTGCCCAGACATAATAATTTCCGAACTGCTTTTGGATTAAACTCACTTAACTACATTTTTCCTAATTTCAGGCACATATATCACTATTACATTCATGGAATCAATGGAAATGACCTGAGACAAGGCTCTAAAAAGACAGCTCAGCAACCTACAACTGACATTCAGGTGAGGCTTCAGATAAATATAGACTTTTGCACAATACTGTATATTATTATTATTGTTATTATTTAGTATGTTTTAGCTAACTTTACCATTTTACTTGTTTACAGATCACTTTATACGAAAAACCAAACAAATGTCCCCGTGTGCTGAACCTGAGGGAAGTTGACGATGACATGCAAACTTTGTACATTAACTCTGCTGCGGACACCTTTGAGTTCAAGGCCTCCACTGGACCGGGTGGTGGCACAGTGGAGGGAGTGCTGCGTTATCATCCATTCCTCTATGACAGGGAGACTTATCCTAAAGATCCATATGCTGTAAAGGGTATTCAAACTCTTAACATATTTAATACATTCGTAACTTTTCATACCGTGACATGTTTTGAAGTTGTGTGTTTTTGTTTTGTTTTTTTTGTTTGGGGGATTTTTTTTTGTGGGGTGGGGGGGGGGTGTTTTTTAAAATTTCCTTTATCAGCATCTTCTGAAAATGATGATTCCGAAAATGAGTCTGAACTCGTGACTCAGGAAGAAAGGAAGATCTTTGAGTGTTTCTGGAATGGACGGCTCATACCTGGCACCAAAGTGGCTGAGTAATTACACTCATTTCATATTTTTGTTCACAAAAACTAATGTCCCACTTTAGTCTAAAACAATAGGCTATAATACTTATCTTACAAAAATGGACAGAGGAGGGGAGTTATGATATTAATGTCACAAAAAGTATAATTTAAATATATATTTCTGCAGAAGCCTATAAAGAAGGGAGCTGCATAGTAGTCTAAGGAAAGGTCAACAATGCAGTAATAACCAGAGGTGTGGACTCGAGTCACATGACTTGGACTCGAGTCAGACTCGAGTCATTAATTTTATGACTTTAGACTTGACTTGAAAAAAGGTTGTAAGACTTGTGACTTGACTTGGACTTTTACACCAGTGACTTGGGACTTGAATTGGACTTGAACCTGTTTACTTGAAAAGACTTGATATTTTACCCAAATCTAAAATTTAACATATTATATAAAAAGTGCGGACCATTAATTCACTTTATTCATTCATTCATTCTTACCACACTCCGTATGTATGTGAGCGTGGGCTGTAGCACAGCCAATCAAATTAACCAGATTTGAAAAAAAACAAGAACAAAACGCTCGAGCCAAAAATGCTTCCAAGAGTAATTTCTTTCGGTACATAAACTACGAAGTAGTCAACAAAAACGAAATGCAATATGCAAAACATGCAAGAAGAGAATCACAGACGAGATGGAACAACTTCCAACTTTGTCCGACATTTGAAGTTGCATAAAGAACGGTAGGTGGTGCTTTTTTTTTTTTTTGCTACGATGAGACAGCTGACTTAGCTAACTTCATCTTATTAGCAAATGTTCTTCGAGCTACGTTGATGATACTGTTTGGCTTTAACAGGTATGATATGTTTGTCATGCTATTTTAAATCCGGTCCTGCAAGCGCATCCAAGAATAACATGCAACTTGTTAGCTCAGAATTGTCGGTGAATGGTGAGCAGGGTCCGTTTCAGAAAGTGGGTTCTGTAGCTGTACTCAGTCTCTCTCCGTCT
Source organism: Oreochromis aureus (assembly GCF_013358895.1). Classification (NCBI taxonomy): domain Eukaryota; kingdom Metazoa; phylum Chordata; class Actinopteri; order Cichliformes; family Cichlidae; genus Oreochromis; species Oreochromis aureus. The sequence goes on from NC_052950.1 coordinate 21,504,029, forward strand.
CCTCCCCATCATTAACCCCGTAGATTTAACCCAGTTTAGACTGACAAATATTTATTTTACCATCACATCACAATTCAAAATCACTGTGTTTAATTTGCAATTAGTGTATGGTCGTGTTTAACTTTTGCATGTCTGAGCCAGGGAAATTTTTTTTGGTTAGAAAATCTGGCCCACCTTAGTGTGTAATTGAGTAAGTCCTGCTATACATGGCCTTTTTCTTCTGTCATTTATGTCAATACATCAAATAAAATACTTTGATCTTATATTATTAGCTGTTGTTTATTTGCAAAGGTTATTCTCAACAGGGATGCTAGACAAAAGCGGCGTTTTCTACAGACAGCCTAGCATACGCTCTCCACTTGCGAAAGTGAAAAGAAAAGAAAAACACCCCTTCCCTATTGGTGTTAGAGTTTACCATGTCAGCCAATCAAAAATGATAAGGCAACATGTGACATTTGGTTGTTTAGGGAGAAGGGAAGTTTTAGGAGTGACACCATGACGGAAAGCGGGCGGCGAAAGAAAGAGAGAGAGAGTTTTCATATGTGAGACATTAGTGACGTTTAGCGTGTTTGGAGGCTATAGTTAGTTTGTTGTGTAGTTATTGTTTTGTATTGTGTGTCGGTTAGACTGCTGAATTTCATATTTGATCTAAAAAGCTGTCAAAGGCAGATTCCAGTGTAAACGCTGTCTCCACATAGAAAACTGGACTGTTGCACCTCCAGTTGTCAGACCTGCAGGGTTTAGGCCTGTGCTGTTCTCCTCTGTCTTATACTGAACACAAACTACATTTTTTGGACTGGCACAAATAATTTGTGTGCCTTCTTATTTGATGCAGCACACCTGATTGTTCTGTAAATAGATTTAAATGGTTATATAAAAACGCCTGAGGCCTTGGCTGCATTTTTAGGTAAATAGTACCATATAACTTTGTTGTTTGCAAAACTTGTGCATAATTTTTAGAAATGTACAATTTCTATTTGCATTTCAAGTTATGAAAATGATTCGTTAAACATGTAAAAAAATATAACTTTTTCTACTCGGATTCTGAATTTTTGTCTGAATTTAGATCAACTGTGCTAATATAGTATACCAAAATGAAAAAATAACTCAAATTTCAGATATTTGAGGTTGTGCTGTAAATAATGATACCAAACAAGGCAAGAAAAGCATATTTTAAAAGTGAAATATAGAAGTAAAATCAAAAGTAGTCAAGAACGGCCAATTATACCCGGGACCCCAGAGGGTTAAAAAAAAGACTTGAAAGGACTTGAAATTCAAAGTTTCGGACTTGACTTGAAAGTTGTCTGTCTTGACTTGCGACTTGACTCTGACTTGCTTGACTTTACTTGAGACTTGACTTGTGACTTGAGGATTAAGACTTGGGACTTACTTGAGACTTGCAAAACAATGACTTGGTCCCACCTCTGGTAATAACCATTTGTAATCTTTTCATGTTCAAAATGTGCCGTAGATTGACCAGCAGTTACACTGGCTTTTTCTGATCACGCTCTTGTTTTTTGTACAATACATGTGGGAGACAATCCACAAATTACACTCTGAAGATTTAATACAGGTGCCTTAAACAACCCTTAGTTTGTGTCTCTGATGAGATAAAACAATAGTTAAGCAATTAGTAGATTAATGATACGGGACAGGCTGACACATCGATTGTATGCGACACTTTAAAAGCAGTAATTTGAGGAAAAATCATATCATAGTGCATGCATACTAAGAAAGAAAAACATGTAAGAAGAATGAATTTACACAAAAATTTGAAAGGGTTAGAAATACAGCATAGAAGGAAACAATGCCCTAATCTCTTGAATGAGATTAAGAAAACACGAAATGAAATAAATTTGTTGTATACAGAGGTACTGACGGTGTGAAAATGAACATACTTCTGCAGTATCTGTATTTGTTCCAGGCACTCCCAGGGGAAATCACCTAGAAAGAAATTTCAGTAATTGATAAAATCATTTCCAGATTTATTTGGCAAGCAGAAGACCTAGGATTAAATATAAAACATTACAACTTTCTGAAGAAGAGTAAGGCACGACTCTACCAAACTTTAAAGCGTATTTTTATGCAGCTCAAATCAAGTCTCTTGTTAATATGTGTTCTTCAAAATTTCATGCTAGATGGAAAGACATCAAACTCTGAACAATGAAAGACCCACCAACCCAAGCAATTTTGACTCATATGAATTTGGATTGCATAAAGAGGTGCAACAGTTCAAAAAGATGAGACTTTCGTAAGAAAACTTTAAAGAAAACAGAAGAATAAAAACCACACATTTTTTTGCTTCTAATGTTGACCTTTTCTCCATTTGTGCCAGAGCTGATATGGAGGTTTTCTCTGAGTGGCAGTACCTGTATTGAAAGATGCATTGCTAGTAGGTCAGCTGCTAAACCTTCCATGCCTTTTGGCACTCTTTTGCAATTGTGACCTCTTACTTGTTAAGATGTATCTGTCCCACTGCGCAAGTGTCCAGTGAAGGGGGGCATGGCTACGCGCAGGCGGGAAGGAGGAGTAGAAGTTTTGGAGGGTCAGTTTTTTTTTATGTGGTTGAACGAAAGAAGGCGACCATTAAAGTTGGAGTTACCATGCCAGTTGTGTGATTATTGGACTAATATTGGTAGCAGAGGATGGTTGCTGCTGGGAATTACAAAGTGCCACCATCGTTCGATGAGAAGACGTCTTATGAAAGTTGGAAAAATGAAACTGTTGCAGTGGACCTCCATGAGCTTGAGCCGGGACTGTGGTATCTACATGCCATTGACCATTTCACAAGATTCAGTGCAGGAAGTATCATCACCACAAAAAGACCCAGGGAGATAGTGAAGCACTTTATCCACTGCTGGATAAGCATTCATGGTCCACCGCGCAGACTATTCAGTGACAATGGCGGTGAATTTAATAATGAAGAAATAAAAGACATGGCAGAGAAATTTAACATTGAGGTTAAAACCACTGCAGGGTACAGTCCGTGGAGCAATGGCTTGCTTGAAAGGCACAATCAAATCCTTACTGAAATGTTACTGAAGGTAAAGAGAGACAATAAGTGTGACTGGAAAACTGCTCTGGACTGGGCTTTGATGGCAAAGAACTGTATGCACAATGTACATGGCTACAGTGCCTACCAACTTGTCTTTGGACAAAATCCAAATCTGCCTTCAGTCCTTACTGACAGACCCCCAGCTTTGGAAACTGAAATGAGTACATGGATAGCCCAGCACACTGCAACGTTGCATGCCATGAGACAAGCTTTTACAGAGGCTGAATGCTCTGAGAGGATACGAAGAGCCTTTCGCAAACAGCTGCGATCTATTGATGACAAATATGAAATGGGGGACAAAGTCTATTATAAAAGGACAGACTGTCATGAGTGGAAAGGTCCAGGGGTGGTCATTGGCCAAGATGTCAGAGTACACCAGTCTAGGCTCAGAAAAATGGATGAACCACAAGTGAACATGGAAGAAACCGAAGAGGAAAATCAGATTAAAACAGATGAAAATCTTTTAAAGACCCCAGCAGCAGTACTTGGTGAGGAACACGATTTTGAAAACGAAAATGGGGAGATGGCACCAACTAACGGTGAACCACTTGGCAGTGCAGAAAATGAACTGCTCAGTACTGCAGAAAACAGCGAGTCCTCTGATCCAATACAACCTGGAGAAAGAGATCCCGCACTGTCTCACTCAACCACAGATATAGAAGGATCAAAACTTAAAATTGGACAAATAATTAAATACACAGACAAAGAAACAGGTCAAACATATGCTGGAAAAATAATCAGTCGAGCAGGAAAAGCCACTGGGAAAAACAGAAAGTGGTACAACGTGGAATACAGCGAGCAAGAGGAAATTGCTGGATCCATGGGTTCCATTAATGTGGAGCAAGTAAACAACCTTCAAGTGACACTATCTGAAGATGCCAAGTCATGCACAGATAAAAACAGAGATGAAATATTAGTGGTGAAGGAAGACATCTTCTCACAAGCCAAACAAACTGAACTTGACAACTGGAAAAGAAACAATGTGTTTGAAGTGGAGAAAGATAAAGGTCAGAAATGTATATCAACAAGGTGGGTATGCACACTCAAGGAAACACCAGGGGGCATTGTACCCAAAGCTAGACTGGTTGCAGGAGGCTTTGAAGAAATAAACACTCAAGAACTTTCCAAAGACTCACCAACATGTTCCTCCGAGTCCCTGAAGATGGTCATAGCAGTAATATGTCAAAATCAATGGAAACTGAACTCTATGGACATTAAGGCAGATTTTCTGCAAGGTAAAGATTTAGCCCGAGACGTGTAAATCCGACCACCTGAAGAAGCACAGAGCAAAGGAACTATATGGAAGTTGAACAAATGTGTATATGGCCTGGCAGATGCTTCATTATTCTAGTACAACAAGGTGAACGAAACCATGCAGAAGCTGGGGGGCACAGTGTCAAAAGTTGATCCGGCTGTCTTCTACTGGCTAGATGATCTCTGTAAGGTGACAGGGGTACTTACATGTCATGTAGATGACTTTATGTGGGGTGGTTCAGACATGTTCTCCACCGTAGTCATCCCCAAACTGAAAGCTGCTTTTCAAGTTGGACGAGAAGAACATAACAGCTTCAACTACATCGGGATGGAGGTTCACTCTCTTCAGAATGAAAAACAACTACAACAAGATACGTACATAAAAAACCTACAGCCTATTCCTATTGATCCCACCAGGGCACCACAGCAGGAGGCTTCATTAACAGATACAGAGATGGACATGTTAAAATCCAAGATTGGACAGATACTGTGGGTAGCAAGACAGAGCAGACCCAACATCATGTGTGACATTTCCATCCTGGCATCAAGCACAAAACATGCTACTATTTAGACAATGCACTGCACAAACTGATCAGAAAACTTAAATCAGGAGGTTACGCTGAGGTTTCAGTTCTTGGGTGAAAGCAAATCCCTCAAATTAGTGGTGTTTAGTGATTCCTCCATGGGAAACCTCTCAGACAGAGGCACACAAGGTGGACATTTTATCATGTTGATGGGAGAAGGTGGAAAGTTTTCGCCCATATGTTGGCAGTCGAAACGGATCAGGAGGGTGGTACGGAGTACACTAGCAGGAGAGACTTTGGCCCTTGCAGATGGGATCGACAGTGCTGTTTTTCTGGCTGCACTCTATTCTGAGCTCACCACTGGTGATGGTACACACAGCATCTTGCCAATCGTCTGTGTAACAGACAACCATTCCCTTCTTGATGCTGTCAAGTCCACAAAATCTGTAACTCAGAAGAGGCTTCGGCTCGACATCAGTAGCATCAAAGAACTTATGCACACAGGAACTATTCAGCACATCATATGGACATCTACCAAAGAGCAGCTTGCTAACTGCCTGACAAAAGTGGGGACATCAGCACTTGGACTGCTAAGAGCCCTGAGAGAAGGGGAATGGCAGCTAGAAAACTGAAAGGACTAATGACAAAAAAATAAAAAATTAACACTCATAAAAATGTTTCTTTTAAACACTAGTTTGGAGTGTTATATTATGTTTAGCTGTTATATTGTTCAAAAAGAAAAAAGAAATTGTTCTAATCTGTTTTCCTTTCCTTAAAAGAAAAAGGGAAGATTGTTAAGATGTATCTGTCCCACTGCGCAAGTGTCCAGTGAAGGGGGGCATGGCTACATGCAGGCGGGAAGGGGGAGTAGAAGTTTTGTAGGGTCAGTTTTTTTTGTGTGGTTGAACGAAAGAAGGCGACCATTAAAGTTGGAGTTACCATGCCAGTTGTGTGATTATTGGACTAACATTACTAAGTGGACCTGCTTAAAATATTAATTCATTTAGGCAAAGAGATGAATCTGTGTAAAGATGTGTAACAGGTAAGAAAATAGGAGATTGTATTTAAAACTCACTTTCAACTAACAGAGAATATTTTGCTAGCAGCATCCTGATATTATTAACCTGCTATTACTAAATGGAGCTGAATCTTTGAACAAACAGAATAACCCTAGACTTTTCTGAGAGTTCAGACTGACAGCGCTGTCAGCATGGCTTTAAACTATACTTCCAAAAAATGATGAGAGCTAGGTTAACCTTTTCCCCTTGCCACTCACATTGTATTTATCATATTCCAAAGCGGTAAAAATTACTTTAACCTCCTTTCTCTCTTTTTGTGTCTTGCTCCATTTGTTACAGGTTTGACTGGTGTTCTCGTAAACATAACAGCAGAACAGCAACAGGTATACCCCCGGAGTGTTACCGTCGGCTTTCAGGGGTGCTTTTCACTGATGACAATTTCCAGGTCACAATGACAAACAAGATGACCTTCATGGACCTTGAGCTGAAACTGAAGAACAATCAAACTATCTTCACACTGGTTGTTAACGGACAGGTGACCACCTTCATTTCTCACTGGCTCTTTCACAAACAGAACTCCAGCACCACATTCAGTCCCTTGAGCACATATATATTATGATTGATAAAGGATTGAAATGTATCTGATTTAATTGTCAACAGGAAGAGAAGAGTTCTACAGTTACTTTATCAGTCAGCCTCAAAATTAAGACCACTTTTCTCATTTTGACTGACCCATGAGGGCATGGACACAGGATGTCTGAAGGACACTAATGGTGTCTGAATACGAGATACCTCAAGGGTATTTTTATTGTGGACGGCAACACCTGGTTTCTCTGTCATGCCCTCTGTAATGTTGTACCTGAGTAATTTTTACAGTATAAGAAAAAGCCATCCCAGAACAACTGGTGGAGAGTGTCAGGTAATAAACCAAGGGCACTGCCCCTTCGATGGTTTATTACCCTATATAAAATCCAGCTGATAAGCTCTCCAGTTCAAAGGAACACTTTTTTAACATGAAAAAACCTTCTGAGATACAACAGTGCACATCATACACACATAATATTCAGTTATGTAGATACCCAAACCTTAAATATATGTAGACTAGAATAAAAGGTAATTTAGTGCTAATCTATGTCATATTCTAGTGTCTAATAAAGTGTCTTGTGAACTTAAGATACCTTTAAACACTCCAGTGAACTGCTGTACACACACCTTTACCTGACATACTGTATGGCAACCTGACCAATTGGTGTGTTGCTAAAATTAACATTAGTGACGAGTGAATGTTGGATACATTCTGTCTACTTGTTAATAATAGAACACCGCAAGGTAACATATTAAATATGTCCTGTTTTGAGGTTTTCGTTCCTCCTGGCTGTCAAAAATATTTTAATAAAGGCCTGCTCTTTTTCCTTTCTGTTTCAATAGAAATCGTCAAGAGGTAACATCCAGAAGGAGTTCACACAGTGGCTTCGATACTGTAATGAAAAGTTTGACAAGCAAATCAAGTTTGTGGGCTTCAAGGAGATTACAACACGGACAGATGTGCCTACTAAGAAAATGCAGCATCCGTGGGCAGTCTTCTCCGCCATCGAGTGGGGAAGCAGGACATATAAAACAGGCCAACTTGTGAGCATTTATTGTTTTTTGTCTACTTGAATGTATGTTCTTATTGTTCTGTCTTCTACATTTATTCTGATCTCTTTATGTTTCTTCATACAGGTGAAGACGCACAATACAAATCCCATTCTGTACGGTAAAGTGGTTCGGTTTTTGCTGTATGGAAATTTCGATGGAGACGTCTATGCCACGGGAGGACAGGTGGAAGTGTCTCGAGTAAGAAAGCAATTATGAAACTTTGATTTGAGAAACTGATCGAACATCAATTCCAAAATGCTGGAATGCTAAAATGTCACAACAAATTTTCAAATCTCATAAACCCATGTTTTATTCACAATTTAACATGGAAGCTGTTTAAAATGTTTAAGCTGAGAAAATGTACGGTTTTAAGAAAAATGTCAGCGATAAAACATTGTGTGATTAAAATTTCTTTGTTTCTATGCTATAAAAGGTGAAAAAACAACAACAATCTATTGGCAGTCATCTAAATTACCATTAAAACATCTTTGTTGGTACAACCGATACAACTGACTGCACCTAACCAACCACGTTTCAATAGTTCACAAGTAATATTTCGCTATATGTCAAAAAAAAAAAAAAAAAATATCTATATCTTTAAACTGAAAAAATGTCTAAGTGATAAACCAGCTTTTATTTTAGTAAGTAGTAGTTGCTTTGTAATCAAGGTGTTGAGTATTTCATGAGTGTAACAACATTTGAGATTGAAATCATGTCATGTGAGTGGGTGGAAAGACTCGGATGCGAGATTCCTTGCGAAAAAGATATTGAGTTTATTTACAGTGAAAAATCTGGTGACTTGCAAACACATAAATCCGACAAGGCAGCGATGCAAATGGGTGACTTCTCCCAGTGGTATTCGTGGTGGCGTAATTCAGTCCCGTGACAAAGGAACTGTGGTCAGTAATAGGACCCTACATTCTGTTTCTCTTAAATACTTCGTTGACAACTGGAGTCTTCCCTGAATGTTTTAAATCAGCTGTGGTAGTACCAATCTTGAAAAAGCCTGGACTGGATGTTGACATGGTCACAAGCTATAGACCCATCCCATATGAAAAAGATATATATAAATCTTACAAAGTTTGTATCTCTCTTGTGTGAAACTTGTATGAAAAACATACAAGAGTGAAAACAGATATAAGATCCCTTGAAAAATCATATAAATGAAACTTGTATGTGTATGTATTTTGGATACTTACTAAAACAATATATGAAAGTAATGAGAAAGTGGCCACTTTCATGAGTAAATCATATAAGCCTTATATGATTCACTATATGAAGTAGGCCACATCTTATGCAAGTCTTTTATAAGTTTTTACTATTTCTTTTCCATATGGGTTACATCTGTCTTTCTTATCTAAGGTCTTTGAAAATGTGGCTTTTAAGCAGCTCACTGAGCATTTGTCAACAAACAATGTGTTTGAACCGATTCAGTCTGCTTTTAGACCAAATCACTCCACAGAAACAGCTTTGGTCAAAGTGGTAAATGATCTGCTGGTAAATGCAGACAACGATCGTACTTCAGTTTTATTACTGCTGGATCTAAGTGCTGCGTTTGACACTGTGGATCACTCTATTTTATTGGATAGGCTTGAACATTTTATTGGAGTTACAGGAAATGTTTTATCATGGCTGAGATCTTTCCTGTCTGGGAGGTCAGTTTTAAAAATGATCTCTCCGAGACCTGTGCAGTGAGGCATGGGGTCCCTCAGGGCTCTGTACTTGGACCATTGCTGTTTTCTATGTACCTGCTGCCTCTTGGTGTTCTTTTACGTTCTTTTAATGTAACCTTTCATTGTTACACTGATGACCTGCAGCTTTATGTTCCTTTAACCATTGGAAATTGTGCTGAGGTCTCTAAACTAGAATCTTGTCTATCTGCAATTAGGGGCTGGTTATCGGATAATTTCTTGCTCCTAAATACTGATAAGACAGAGCTGATGGTCATTGGACCACAAAAATTTCAGCACTTGTCCCAAAAATTCATCTTGAAAATTGATGACAGTGTCATAAATTGCAGGGATAAGGTAAAAAAAACCTGGGGCGTGTGGTTCGACATGGTGCTCTCCTTCGAGTCTCATGTAAAAGAAAGACCGCCTTTTATCATTTGAGGAACATGGCCAAAATCAGGCAAGTTTTGTCAAGTGTGGCGCGAATAAGGCACGGCGGGACCACAGATCCGTGTTTTGAGCCATTTATTTACACTGGCTGCAGCTCCCAAGTTCATCACACCAAAACAACAACAACCCACCAACCCATGAGTCCCCGTGTTTTAACAGGCGGGCGTGATCACGGATGCCGTGCAGGTGCGTCCGCACAGCATCGCAGACCACGCCCACCACATACCCCCATCGCTCGATTGAGGCTGGGGAGCCATCCGGCCGAACCTGCTCCCCCACCGTGAGTGAGAGAGGGAATCAGCCCAGACCATCAGCCCCCCCCCCAGATGGCAGATGGATGCGGCGCGGCTGGCACAGTCGTGAGCCCCAGCTCACAGGCAGCTGGGCAGATGTCCGGCCTCTCAAGCTTGGCGAATGAGCAGGCTCCCCTGGCACGGGGACCTCTGTCTCCTCGCGAGGCTCCTCGGTCACCATCACCGCCGTTGCCGTTCCCGGCTGGAGCAGCCCATCGCACAGCTCCTCCATCACCACCACCGCCGCCGCCGCCGCCGCCACCACCACCACCACCACCACTCCTGGCTCGATCAGACCCTCGCGCGGCTCCTCCGTCATCATCACCGCCGCCGCTCCCGGCTCGGGCAGCCCCTCGCACGGCTCCTCTTACTCCGGCCGGCGCAGACCCTCGCATGCCTCGTCCGCTGCCTCCAGTTGGAGTGGCTCCTCCACCGCTCCCGGCAGGAGCAGCCCTTCACCTGGCTGTTCCCCCTCCTCCGGCAGGCGCAGATCCCCGCACACCTCATCTGCCACCTCTGGTTGCTGAGGTGCCTCACGCGGCTCCTCCACCGCTTCACCGCCGTCCGGACACACCTGTGGGGGTGGTACCCAGGCCCAGAGCAGCGCCGCCAGCTCCCCAATCCTTTCCAGGTGGCGCTCGGTCTGGTCCCGCAGCTCTTCCTGCTGGTGAAGCACCTCCGCCGCCTGCTCCCTCTGGGCGGCTGCCATTCCGGCCACCCTCTGGGCCAGCTCCTCCCTCTGGCTTGGTTGTAGGCCCGCCGTGCCGCTTCCTGGGTTTCGGCACCAGTGTGGCGCGAATAAGGCACGGCGGGACCACAGATCCGTGTTTTGAGCCATTTATTTACACTGGCTGCAGCTCCCAAGCTGCCAGCCGCACATCACACCACAACAGCAACAACCTACCAACCCGTGAGTCCCCGTGTTTTAACAGGCAGGCGTGATCATGGATGCCGTGCAGGTGCGTCCGCACGGCATCGCAGACCACGCCCACCACATCAAGCGACACTGCAGAGGTTCTTGTCCATGCATTTGTGTCTTCACGTATTGATTATTGTAATGCTCTTCTTTCTGGGCTACCAAAGAAATGTTTTAGAGGTCTACAGATGGTGCAAAATGCAGCTGCTCGCATTTTAACAAGAACTGGGAAATTTGAGGACATTACCCCTGTACTGAGATCTCTCCATTGGCTACCTTGTCAGGTTCGAGCAGATTTTAAGGTCCTGCTGCTCCGGCTTTAAATGGATTGGCACCTTCATACCTCTCCGACCTTTTACACCTTTATGTTCCATCCCGTGCTCTACGATCTCAGGACTCTGGCCTTCTAAAGGTTCCTAGAGCCAGAAAAAAGACAATTGGAGAGCGTGCTTTTTCTTTTCATGCCCCGTTTCTGTGGAACAACCTCCCTCAAGATATTAGGCAGGCATGCTCTGTGGAGTTTTTTAAAACTAAGTTGAAGACACATTTGTTCACCCTATCCTACATGTCTTAATTCTATGCCTTCTAGTTTTTAAATTCTTACTGTTTTTAACTTGTATTGTGTTTTTTACTTGTATTGCTATGTATCGCTTTTATTTATTTATCTTTTTAGTTTCAAATAGCTGTACAGCACTTTGTTTGAAAGTGCTTTATAAATAAAGTTATTATTATTATTAGTAGTAGTAGTATTATTATCATCATAGAAAATCCCAAATGGCTTCTTCTCCTTCAACCTCTCCTTCGTGCTCCCAATCGTGGGGAAAAACAAAAGCAGGACGCAATAATTAGCTTGTTCTCAAATGTAGCTTTAAACATGCTTCTAGCAGAGACACTACCCTTGCGTACACAACATTCCAGCGCTGGTTGTCGCCTGACCACGCCGTTAAATAGATCTACCTCAAGATGGTAAATGATTATCGGCAGCTGGTGAGATGATTACATCACAGGTGCGGCGGCTCCAACACAGGAACCCCTTCCGGGTCGGCCACCGGAAGTCTACGCCCCCCACATAAGAAGGCAGAACAGATACACAAACCAAAAGAAAACAAACTCAAATTAGCAGGTTGACCGGCGAGGGCTGTCAGACCATGACAGTACCCCTCCCTTAATGGGAGCCTCCCGTCGATCTACCAAACTTGTCTGGGTGCCGACGGTGGAATTTACTTCACCATGTTGTCATCCACAATTGCAGACCGCGGCACCCAAGCACGCTCTTCCGGACCATACCCTTCCCAGTCCACCAAATAGTGGAAGCCCCTACCACAACGCCTGGCGTCCATAATACGCATTATGGTATGAGCTGGCATGCCATCAATAACCTGGGCGGGTGGAGGGGGCCTGGAAGGCGAGCACAACAGCCTGGTCCGGAACGGTTTCACCTGGAAAACATGAAACACATTATGAATCCTCATGTTGCGAGGAAGGGCCAAATGAACAGTCACTGGATTCAACACAGTTTGAATGGAAAAAGGCCCAATGAATCGTGGGGCCAAATTCTTGAATTCAGTCCGTAAAGGGACGTACCTGGAGGAGACCCACACCTTTGATGATGACAAATGATCAAAACTCGACGTGCCACCGACAAGATGGCGCCGGTGTACGTGGCTGCTCGTCTGTCGCTGTCAGTTTTGTTTGTTTTTATATTGCTCCTGTCATGTGTCACTCAAGAAATTGGGTCTTTACTGGTGTACGATCCCCAAACGCTTCTGAATCTCCGAAGTTCTGGACAAAATACAGTTCCATTGTCTAAGGGAGGACAGAATTCCAAGTGCCTGTGCTGTCACAAATCCCGACTTATCTATGCCGTGCTGTCATGCTACCTCCCCAGCGAAGGCGTCGGGGTAGGCGCAGTGGTCGGCTGGTTAAACTCAAGCTCTTTGGTGCACCATCCCACTACCGTCAAAGGAATACATAGATTACTTCCTGGAGTTTTTGTGCACCGACGTTTCCTGGACCCTGTGGATTCCTGCCTCATCCCCATGGTCTGCCAGGATGACGCGCCGCTCCTTCGTGACCCCTGTCCTCCTCGGCTCAATGTGCGCCAGGCAAACCTCCGCAATCTGAGCCCGAGGCTCATACCTCATCCCCGGCTCCTGTCAGGATTGGCCTGGTAAACGCCAGATCGCTGGTGAACAAATCTTTTATTCTGAATGAGTTATTCTCCTCCTGGAAACTGGACTTCATGTGTGTCACGGAGACTTGGCTTAACACTGGTGAGTCCAGTATTTTATCCGAACTTTTATCAGCGGGTTGTTCCTATTTTAACACACCAAAGACATCAGGGAGAGGAGGAGGTACGGCGGCTGTTTTTAAAAGGCATTTTAAATGTAAACAGTATTTTTTACAGCCCTCATCTTCCAGCTTTGAGCTCACGTGTTTTGAAGTTAATCACTCTAACTCAGTGCTCTTTGCTGTAATTTATTGCCCCCCTAAATACAATAAGAATTTCATAAATGACTTTGCAGAATTTCTAGCTGGGATTATGCCCAACTACGATCATGTTCTTATTGTGGGAGATTTTAATATCCATGTCAGCGTTGCCTGGGCAGAGCCAGTGCTCAGTGCATTGCCAGTCGCCTTTGTGTCAGCTAGTGAACTCCATGCTTGCTGGCTTTGTGATGGCTTCTGCTGGAGGGTCCGTGGGACCGCTCCGGCCTTCGTCTCGTGTCTCCGCTGGAGGGTCCGAGGGACCGCTCCGGCCTTCGTCTCGTGTCTCCGCTGGAGGGTCCGAGGGATCCGTCCAGCCTGCAGCGCCTCCGCCTCCGGCTTCCACGCCGTCACCTGCAGCGCCCTCATCATCCACGCTGCCTGCAGCGCCCCCATCATCCACGCCGCCTGCAGCGTCCCCATCATCCACGCCAGCTGCAGCCTCCGAGTCTTCAGCGTCGCCTGGTCCAGCCTCCGTGTCTTCGCCTTCAGCGTCGCCTGGTCCTACCTCGTCTGGGTCTGCAGCTAACCGGCCACTTTCCAGGCCACTGGCCAGGCGCCACCGCCGTCGTGGGCGGCCCCCAGACTCCCTTCACCTGAGTCGCCACCGCCGTCGTGGGCGGCCCCCAGACTCCCTTCGCCTGAGTCGCCACCGTTGCCTTTCGCACGGTAGGCCCCCGGACCGGCTCGGTCATCTCCTTCGCCAACGACGACGCCGCTGCCGTCCTCACGGCCGGCCCCCTGAACTGTTTCCTCGTCGCCGCCGCTGCCGTCCGCACGGCCGGCCCCCTGAACTGTTTCCTCGTCGCCGCCGTTGCCTTCCGCACGGCCGGCCCCCTGAACGGTCCGGGCTCCTGTGCTGTCGGCCCCCGGGCCGGCCCCCTGAACTGTTCTGTTTTGGACTTTGTTTTCCTGTGCTCTGGTGTGTTTCTTTTCTTTTGGTTTTGGACTCGTGTTTTGTTTTATGGCCTTCTAGTGCTCCTGTTTTGTTTTGCTTCGAGCCCTCCTTCCTGAGCCCCCACCGCCCGCCCTGGTCGGGTTGTTTCCTGTTTTGGGGTGTTTTTTGGTTTTCTTGTGTTGGGCTGTCTGGAGCCAGCCCTTGAGGAGGGGGTACTGTCATGGTCCTGGGTCGGTGACCCAGTGTTTTTGGTTTTGTACTTTTACTTTTGATAGTTTTGTATTATGACTGTTGTTTTGGGTTTCCTAGCTAGGGTTTAGTGGTGTCTTCCCTGCTTGTGCATCCCCTTAGTGTAGTAGGTCTGTGTTTAGTCCGCGTCTTTGAGTCTGTCATTACGTGTATGTGTTTCCTGTTTTACTTTGAAGGTCTCTGTCTTTTGTCAGTGTGTTCTGTTTCCGTTTTCCCCTGCCTCGTCAGCTGTGATGTCTTCCAGGTGTGTTCCCCTCCTGTTTCCCATCCCCTGATTCCTGGCGTGTGTATTTATAGTGTGTGTTACCTCGTCCTCGTTGCTGGTTCGTCTGTGTTGTTTCCCCTCGGTCTCCCTGCGTCTCTCAGTCTCTCTGTGTGTATTTCCCCGGACCTCCCTGCATCTTCGTTTCTGGTTTGTTTTGTTAGTTTAACCCAGTTTAGGTTCCAGTTTCATGTTCCCAGTGCCATTGTTGTTTGTATTTTCTTTTGTTTAATAAATACTCACCTGCACCTGAGCTGCCGCATTTTGGGTCCTAATATATTCCACACGTCTGCCACACCGGACGTGACACTAATAGACTCCAATTTGTGCATGTAAATGGAGAGTCCTCTTCACCCACTAAGGTCAGTTATGGAGTTCCACAGGGTTCAGTGCTAGGACCAATTCTATTTACATTATACATGCTTCCCTTAGGCAGTATCATTAGAAGACATAGCATACATTTTCACTGCTATGCAGATGACACGCAGCTCTATCTATCCATGAAGCCAGATAACACACACCAATTAGTTAAACTGAAGGAATGTCTTAAAGACATAAAGACCTGGATGGCCGCTAACTTTCTGCTTCTTAATTCAGATAAAACTGAGGTTATTGTACTCGGCCCTGAAAATCTTAGAAATATGGTATCTAACCAGATTTTTACTCTGGATGGCATTACCTTGGCCTCCAGTAATGCTGTGAGGAACCTTGGAGTAATTTTTGACCAGGACATGTCCTTCAACGCACATATTAAACAAATATGTAGGACTGCCTTCATCCATTTTTAACATCTCTAAAATTAGAAATATCCTGTCTCAGAGTGACGCTGAAAAACTAGTTCATGTATTTATTACTTCCAGGCTGGACTACTGTAATTCATTATTATCAGGATGTCCTAAAACTCGCTGAAAAGCCTTCAGCTAATCCAAAATGCTGCAGCAAGAGTCCTGACAGGGACTAGAAAAGAAACAGATTTCTCCTGTTTTGGCTTCCCTTCATTGGCTCCCTGTTAAATCCAGAATTGAATTCAAAATCCTGCTCCTCACATACAAGGTCTTAAATAATCAGGCCCCATCTTATCTTAATGACCTTGTAGTGCCATATCACCCTATTAGAGCACCGCTCTCGCTCTGCAGGCTTACTTGTTGTTCCTAGAGTATTTAAAAGTAGAATGGGAGGAGAGCCTTCAGTTTTCAGGCCCTCTTCTGTGGAACCAGCTTCCAGTTTGGATTCGGGAGACAGACACTATCTCTACTTTTAAGATTAGGCTTAAAGTTTCCTTTTTGCTAAAGCATATAGTTAGGGCTGGACCAGGTGACCCTGAATCCTCCCTTAGTTATGCTGCAATAGACGTGAGCTGCCGGGGATTCCCATGATGCATTGAGTTTTTCCTTTCCAGTCACCTTTCTCACTCACTATGTGTTAATAGACCTCTCTGCATCGAATCATATCTGTTATTAATCTCTGTCTCTCTTCCACAGCATGTCTTTATCCTGTTTTCCTTCTCTCACCCCGCAGCAGATGGCCGCCCCTCCCTGAGCCTGGTTCTGCCGGAGGTTTCTTCCTGTTAAAAGGGAGATTTTCCTTCCCACTGTCGCCAAAGTGCTTGCTCATAGGGGGTCATATGATTGTTGGGTTTTTCTCTGTATCTATTATTGTGCGATCTACTGTACAATATAAAGCGCCTTGAGGCGACTTTTGTTGTGATTTGGCGCTATATAAATAAAATTTAAAATTTAATTTTAGAAAAAGCTAGCATTGACTAGTTTTTAAACTTTAAACAAGCAGTTAGACAGTCATGCACAGGCCTGGACTGGGACAACATTTCAGGCTTTTATTTTGGTGTGACATCCTGGGGCAACTTCAGCTACTTTCTGTCAGAGACCGTTGGCAACACTGATGGTCTCATGAGATGCCCTCCCTCTCTCAGACACACTTGTCCCACCCAATGAGCAAGTATCTTAATCATCAGTAAGTAGGAGAGAGTTTCTATCCAATCAGAGGTGAGGAAGGCGGGACCTGCCCCTACTTACTGATGCATAAGATACTCTTTAACCACACATCAATAAATACAGTTAATAATTCAAACTCTCAGAGCAGTCTGTTTTTTTTCTGATCGTTTCACGTTGGTTTTATTTGTTTTGCTGCTGAAAAATCTCCCTATAGCTGAAGTTCATGATGCTGCTCTGTCCCAGTGTTTCCCCGCAGTGTGAACAGCTGAGCGGATTATGAAGCAGATACGTGAGCAAAGCTGTATCTGAAAGACAGAACAAGCGACTAGTGCCATGCACATTTTTAAATACAAGCAAGCATGCTTCAGAGCTTTTTCAGAAAGTTCTGGTGCTGCTAAAACAAAGCCGCCAGTTACAGCTGGGAGAAAGCTTTCAGTGAGCTACAGTGAAGATCAATGCGGAGATGCAGACGGATGCAACAGCTGTTTTTCAAGAGTTTTAAGACAAGACTGTTGGGAAGGATGTGCCCAGTGTTCATAGAATCTCAAAGACATACAGGATTTAAGTTTGTTTACCTGTTTTATGTGTTGGCCCAGAAGCAGAGCAACCACAACTTAAGGATTGCCCCTCTCATTTCTCCATTTAAAAAAAAAAAAAAATCATCTGACATCCATTTTCTTTTCCATCAAGGCAGGAAAGTAGTTTGCAAAGACCGCGATTATTATTGGGGGTGTCCAAATTCATGGGCTGCATCCTCCTGAGGACGCATTTGTAGACCGATTACGTCACAGCGACGCGCCGAAGGCTGTCGAAATTCGTAGACTCCTCCGAATGCAGCCGACAAATGCGTCCTCCTTTTCCCCGAGTTTAAAGGATGGGTCGGGTGTGTCCTTCGTGGCCCACCATATCCCAGAATTCATAGCGCGGCCCAGCCGAACTCCAGTTTCCGGCAATGGCGGCCTCTACTAAGTTTTAAAATTACTCTTATTAATCTTTCTGGGTCACAAAATAAACTTTTAACATATTTTCAGGCGAGAATGTAGCTGTGTAAACTTCAAATATCTGCTCGGTTTATCAAGATATCGCATATTTGCAAAAGTGCTTCGACGTTTTCGGAGACGTCTTGTTACCCACCAGCTTGATAGCTAGCCGAGAGCTCAGTCACTAGAGCCGCCGAGAACGGCACAACTCCCGGCACATCATTTTCAGATCACCACGGACTTTCGCTACTCAGGTTAAACGTAGGTTTAAGGTCGGCCTACCCGACCTTCTGAGGACCCGGCCCACGTAGCCCGCGAAGTCCGGGTCCTCAGGAGGATTCAGCCTATGAATTTGGACACGACCTCAGTGTTCCGATTACCAGTCCGGGACTGGTCATGCATGCTGACTGATAAAAAGCGCACCACGAACACATTTCATTGCAACTTAGCGGCAGTTGTCTAGACGGTTAACAGACAGCAACAGATTCCAAGTTTCATTTCAAGTAATGGTGCATTACACAGACGCAAGCAATACAAGTGAAGTATAATAGCTCATCACTTCAAAAATTACCATTTGCATGCGCTATTATATATTATTCACCCTGTGTAAATAGCTTACCTTCACTTCTGTGGTTTGATCGGGTTCGATGGAAGCCGGAGAAAGGACCCAGAATTTGCTGGCTGTCCCGCTCAGTCAAAAAGCGCGGTCTGGCACATGCGCAATTGGGAACATAAGACTCACGGTTTGGGGGTATATTTTACTGCATTTTTTAATGTAATGTTGTTACTCTTAAGAAAAGGGTATAATTAACCCATTACTTTATAATTCCTTGGCTGAGTGCAATAACAGAGTAAATTTTATATGATTTGCATAGATTATATATACCTCTCTCCAAAATAGCTTTTATCAGTGTACAGCTTAAAGCAGCTGCACGCGCTCCCGCGGACAGCAAACACTTTCTGGCATACGATCACTTTTTGGCACAACACCTGGAGCTAAGGGGGCAAAACAATCGCATGAGTGCTGCTGTTTGACTGAGGAAGAATAAAGTAGTCGCAGTAAGCCAATCACATGACCACTTCAAGATGACAAAGCAACAAGGTGATATATACCAGTTTTTAAATTGTGTTGATAGGCCACGTAAAACCAGAGTCATAAACAATATATACGTGGTGTTTTTTCCTGAATAGTTTCGTCACATTTACTGTCTAAGGACAGCGCTAGCAAGCACTCTCTGCTTATGACCCCGCAAAAAACAAAAAAACAGCCCTTTCGTGTGGGTGGAAAAATGCACCATGTTGACCAATCAAAAATGATATGGCAACATGACATTTGGTTGTTTAGGAAGAGGGGGAAGTTTTAGGAGTGACGGCGAGAGAGAGAGAGAGAGAGAGAGAGAAAGAAAGACAGCAGAAAAAGAGAGAGAGCGAGTTTTGAGATGTGAGAGATTTGTTTAGCGTGTTTGGAGTGTGTAGTTAATGTGTTGTCTTGTGTAGTTAGTGTGTAGTGTTGTGGATAGTTTTGTGTTGTGTGTCAGAACAATGAGGCGACTGCTGAATGAAAACAGGAGGAGTGATACACCTGCTGTCAGACCTGCAGGTATCAGGCTGTGATGTTCTCTTTTGTAGTGAACAGAAATTTTTGGAGTGGCACAAATAATTTGTGTGGCATCTTATTGAATGCAGAACACCTGATCGTAATGTAAATAGTTTGAAATGGTTATAAAAAAGGGTAAAAGGTAAATGGCTGCAAATAACTTTGTTGTTTGCAAAACTTGTGCATAGGATTTTAAAACTGACAATTTATATTTGCATTTAAAGTTATGAAATATGATTCAATAAACATGTTTGTGGTTGTAAAAAATATAACTTTTTCTACTCGGATTTTATGTTTTTTGTCAGATTTTAGATCAATTGTGTTAATACAGTATATCAAAATGAAAACATAACTGTAAATTCAGACACGCGAGGTTGTGCTAAAAAGGATGATACCAAACAAGGCAAAGTAAATAGTTTTTAAAGGTGAAATGTAGAGGGAAAATCAAAAGTAATTAAAAATGGCCAATTATACCCTGGACCCCAGAGGGTTAAACATTTTTTTAAAGTAACACAATAGTTACTTTTCAAGTAATTAATTACTTTAAGAATCTTTTAACTCAGTAACTAACTCACTTACTTTTTTGAAGAAGTAACTAGTAAATATAACTAATTACTTTTTCATAGTAACTTGCCCAACACTGGCCCTCAGTAGCCCTTAAAGAAGGTTGCAACATACCTTTCAGCTCGGTTACTGCCTGTACTAGCGCTGACTGTTCCTTGGAGAAGTGATGTAACATTTTCTCATGGCAATTGAGGAGCTCGGCCTGAAGCGACAGTTTGCGTTGTAATGATGAAGAGTCCGTTGAGTCCATTTGGCTGGAACATTCTGTCATGGTGAGTGGGTGTAAAGACTCAGATGCAAGATTCCTTGCCGAAAAGATATTGAGTTTATTTACAGTGAAAAAACTGGCGGCTTGCAAACACATAGATCCGACAAGGCAGCAATGCGAATAGGTGACTTCTTCCAGTGGTATTCCTGGTAGCGTAATTCAGTCCCCTGACTCCATAGAAAATCCCAAATGGCTTCTTCTCCTTCAACCTCTCCTTCGTGCTCCCAATCCGGGGGGAAAACGCAAGCAGAGAAACAATAACTAGCTTGTTCTCAAACGTAGCTTTAAACGTGCTTCTAGCAGAGACACTACCCTTGCATACACAACATTCCAGCGCTGGTTGTCGCCCAGCCGTGCCGTTAAATTGATCTGCCTCAAGATGGTAGATGATTATCGGCAGCTGGTGAGATGATTTTATCACAGGTGCGGCGGCTCCAACGCGGGAACCCCTTCAGGGGGAGCCGCCGCTTCGTGCCTCGGCCACCGGAAGTCTACGCCCCCACATAACGACAACAACAACGGAAGAAGGCAGACAGGCACACAAACCAAAAGAAAACAAACTCAAATTAGCAGGTCAACCAGCGAGGGCTGTTAGGCCATGACAGTGGTTGAGCATCCTGACAGTAATGATTTTTTACTAAATAATCAATAATTACTCACTCAGTTTGCTTATGATCATACATCATTCATATTAAAGGAAACTGCTGAAGTTGAACTCGGAGCAAAATTATCAAACACTAGGGCGAAATAGTGTTTGCCGCCTTCCTGATTTTCTATTTTTTGTAAGTTTCTCACACTTAAATGTTTCAGATCGTCAAACAAATTTAAATATTAGACAAAGATTAGAGAAAGATTGCCTCCTAAACCCCTCAAATAACTGGTTGGGCCACCCTTAGCAGCAACAACTGCAATCAAGCGTTTGCGATAACTGGCAATGAGTCTTTCACATCGCTGTGGAGGAATTTTGCCACACTCATCTTTACAGAATTATTAGTTAGTAATTAATAATTCAGCCACATTAGAGGGTTTTCAAGCATCAGCTGGCTTTTAAATGTCATGCCACAGCATCTCAATTGGATTTAGGTCAGGACTTTGACTAAGCCACTGCAAAGTCTTCATTTTGTTTTTCTTCGGCTATTCAGAGGTGGACTTGCTGGTGTGTTTTAGATCATTGTCCTGTTGCAGAACCCAAGTGTGCTCCAGCTTGAGGTCACGAACAGAAGGCAGGACATTCTCCTTCAGGATGTTTTGGTCGATGGCAGAATTAATGGTTCCGTTTAACACAGTGAGTCTTTCAGGTCCTGAGGCAGAAAACAGCCCCACACCATCACACTACCACCATATTTTACTATCGGTATGATGTCCATTCTCTGAAGTGCTGTGCTAGTTTTATGCTAGATGTAACAAGACTCAAACCTTCCAACAAGTTAAACCTTTTTCTCGTCAGTCCACAGAGTATTTTCACTAAAGTTTTGGGGATTATCAAAATGTTTTTTGGCAAATGTGAGACGAGCCTTTAAGTTCTTTTGGTCAGCAGTGGCTTTCTCCTTGACCTCTTCCATGGATTCCATTTTTGCCCAGTCTCTTTCTTATTGTTGAATCATGAACCCTGACCTTAACTGAGACATGTGAAGCCTGCGGTTCTTTAATGTTGTTCTGGGTTCTTTTGTGCCCTCCTGGATGAGTCGTTGATGTGCTCTTTGAGTAATTTTGGTAGGCCGGTCAATCCTGGAAAGGTTCACCACTGTTCCAAGTTTTCTCCATTTCTGTATAAAGCAGGGGTGGGCAATCTCAGTCCACGAGGGCCGGTGTCCCTGCAGGTTTTAGATGTGTCCTCGAACCAACACAGCTGATTTAAATGGCTAAATTAGCTCCTCAACATGTCCTGAAGTTCTCCAGAGGCCTGGTAATGAACTAATCATGTGATTCAGGTGTATTGACCCAAGGTGAGATCTAAAACCTGCAGGGACACCGGCCCTCGTGGACTGAGATTGCCCACCCCTGGTATAAAGGCTCTGTTTCTGTTTGTTTATATCGTGACATGATGTGTTGCTTTTTGAGATCATTTAGCCTGCTTCACTTTGTCAGATACAGCCTATTTAAGTCATTCAGCAGGTCTGCCAGTAATCATGCCTGAGTGTGTTTAATGAAAGTAAACTCACAAACGTCCACAAACTCAATTTGTGGAAATTTAGAGGAAGGGTTGGCTTACTTGATCATTCCCTATAGAAGTAAGGGCTCCTGAGGGTCTGGTGTGTAGTCATCTTTGGCTGTGTTCAAGTCTGTTTCTCTGTCTTAACCCTGTGACCCCAGTTTGTTTGTTTTTTTCTGTGTGTTTATTGTTCATTTTTGCTGTTGTGTATCGTGTCTTCACTCTAAGGGTTCATTTGAAATGTTTTTTCATTAAACCATTCCTGAAGTTTAAAACTGCATCTCCAGTAACTTGTTTTGGGGCTACATTACCGAGTAAATTTGGACTTCAAATGCAGTTTTTTAGTCTAAGGCAAATTTTCCATAATATTTCCTTAAAGTCACAGGAACCAGATTTGAGATATTAGTGATGCCGAGTTTCACAACTTGTATGAATATATAAGTCCATTTTTTTCTTTGTTCTTTTATTGAATTTACTGATTTAAGAAAAAATCTCTTCCCAGGAGCCCAAAGCACTTTGGGACATGAACAAGATTGTACCCATTTCCAAGATCGACAAGACAGCCACTGATGAAGCCATCAAGAAAAATATCGACAATGACTCTGAGAAGTGAGTGAGCAGTTAGGGAGACATTTTTTTCTACACAAACTGCTCCTCTCTAATATTCACTTTTTATTCGTAATGTAGATCCTCTGTCACCTGGGTTGCATTATTTTCTTGCTCTTTCTCCTCATTCTGATTTAAAAATTAGACTTTCAGTTCAGGTAAATGAGATTTGTTTGTTTCAGGCTTCCAGATAAGCTGAATGTGGAATGGCCCAATGGTAACCCCTTGCAAAATAATGCCATTCTTTCCGCCGGGGCTACTGTAGGTAAGATCTTGCATTGTTTGCATACCACAGCACTTCATATGTTATCAAACAACATATAATTTGTTTACATCGAACAGTAGTGTTCAAAAAAAGTCTTCCCCCATTCCCTTTTCATATGGCTCAAAGCTCATTCCTCACATTTTGTCTGATGTATCGTTTCAGGGCCTCTTAAAATTGAGATCCTGAACAGGAGGGGAGAGAAATTATCTCAGATGCCCTCAACAGGCCATGGAAAAGGGACAAAACTGTGTATTAAGCTCACGTTACTCTATCATGGTAAGTGTTTTGTTGCAGATTTGATATCCTATTGATATGAGGTTTTCTTTTCATGCTCTTAGAGGCTTGTTTTTTTTTCCTTGATCGATGACTTAATCGGTCTTAAAAATGGTGTTGTTTATAACAAAGTTTTCCAGACTACAATTTACTGTTGCATATAGATCATAGATCTGTAAAAGATGGATATGACCACTGTGACATAACCCTTGGGAGTTTGTTTTTTAAAGCCTTAACTTAAGCTTTTTTTTGGTATTTTATTTATTAGCTAATACTAGCAAATTCAGTTATCAAAGTGCTGTATGTGTGCATTGCAAATATACAGGTATGAGTTAAGTGATAACAAAGATGCAGATAAAATACTAGTTGCCTCCACAAAGGAGGGTACATTTTGGGTAGCGTTTGCATGTGTGTCATTCTGTCCATAAACACAATAGTCCAAAAAGTTTTGAATGAATTATGATTAAACTTTGTAGGGGTGTAGAGGGTGGTCATGTTAATGATTTATTTGTCAAAAATTGACAAAAAAAAACCCCTCCTAACTTAGAAACTATGATTCTTATAAGTGTGGTGTGTATTTTCAAAAATACAGAAAGATTTAAAATATGTCACATTTGACCTCTGGTGGTAATAATTTTATACAGAGCTTTTTAAAACTGTGTTTCTTACTCATAGACTGTTTATTCTGTTCATTTGGAAGTGTTTTTAGTGGGAGAAAGGTTTCCTCACTCTTTAAAGTGACTTCCCCAACAGTATAAACAATGCATTGATGCAGTTACAGATTAAGGCAGATTGTGTCTAAGGCTACGTTCACACTGCAGTCGAAAGCGCATCAAATCCAACTTTTTTGACCCTATGCGACTCATATCCGATCATGGTATGACAGTGTGAACAGCACAAATCCGATATTTTCAAATCCGATCTGGGTCACTTTCGTTTGTGGTAATGAATCCGATACATATCTGATGTTTTAGAAAGTGACTGCTGTTTGAATGGTCATGTTGCATTAAATCCGTCTGTTACGTCACTGACACAATACAGACGCCAATTATCAGCGCCGGAGAAGACATCGCGAACGCTTCCTGGCCATCCAGTGTAGATGTTAGTGAAACTGTTGGGAAGACAACGTTGGAGAAACGTGAACATTTTATTTGTACTGTATAATCTGCAGATTCTGACAGAAATCTGCAACTATCCTTTGAAGCACCGCTCCTCTCTAAAACAGCAATAAGGATCACTATTAGGCCATATGTAAATAACAAAATAACTTTATAACTTAAAGCAAAATTGGGAAAAGTAAAGTCCGAAACAAGTCTTTATATTAAGGGCCATCGTTGTGTGCAATGTTCCCTCTAAGCTGCGCACGTGCGCAATTGCGCACTGCTGACCCGGTCTCTGCGCACAGAAAATCTGTGTTGCGCACAAAAAAAATTAACCTGAATTGAAATTAAAATTAATACTTTAACAATTCTGTTTTGCAGTGTTAGTCAGTGAGTGACTGGCTGCTCCCATATTGTATTAGAACGATGCCACCTTATCCCAAAGTCCAGCCAATAATGCGATTTACATTCGTATATAAGCAGCTAATCAACGTTGTTGACAGGCTATGACAGCATCGTTATGTGCCGACACCGGCCTTTTAGCTGGCAAAGCGGCGTGGCTGATGTGGAGTGAAGCCACGTTAATGACAACGTGTACAACCATTGGAGATGTGAGCAGGACAGACGGAACAATTGACGGAGAAAGTGTGGACTTTATACCAGTTTTTAAATTGTGTTGATAGGCCACGTAAAACCAGAGTTATGATAAAAATATATGCAATGTTTGGTTTTCTTCCTGAATACTGTCGTTGTTTATATTTACTGCGGGAAGAAACGGTAAAAACGGCGTTTTAAAAGAAAAAAGGCTCGAAAGCACTCTCCGCCTGTGAGCAAAAACAAACTCCACCCCCCTCTCCCTTTCCTATTCGTTCAAAAAAGTACCATGTCGACCAATCAAAAAATGATATGGCAACGTGGCATCTAGTTGTTAAGAAAGCGGGGAAGTTTTAGGAGTGATGGCGGTGTTTTGAGATGTGAGAGATTTGAGACGTTTAGCGCAAATCTTGTGTAGTTAGTGTGTAGTGTAGTTTTGCTGTGTGTGTCAGAACAATGAGTTGAGTACTGAATGTTACAGGTGTTACAGCAGTGATACATCTCCTGTTGTCAGCCCTGCAGGTATCAGGCTGTTGTTCTCCTTTATCTCATAGTGGACAGAAATTATTTTTTGGAGTGGCACAAATAATTTGTGTGGCATCAGATTTGATGCAGAACAGCTGAGTGTTCTGTAAATAGTTTGAAATGTTTATTTAAAAATGCCTTGGCTGCATTAAAAAAAAAAAAAGCTGCAAAAATCTTTATTGTTTGCCAAACTGAGTTACTTTTTTGAAGAAGTAACTATATAATTAATTGCCCAGCATTGGTCATTATATACTGTATTTTGCAGACAGAGTTACAGGACTCTCTCCCAGACCACAGACTCATAATACAAGTCAGAGCTTTTTTTAAAAAAGAAAGAAAGTTGTGTTTTCAAAATTGGAGTTAAAGTTATTTTTACTTCCAATACTGTTAACATACACAGGTCAATGACTAGATTTTTTTACATTTTCATTGTAAGTGGGCTAAAGCAGTTAATTAAAATAGTCTAACATAAATGTAAATGCTGTAATTTGATTATTTTAATAAACCATGTAACTTGGATGGATTAGATGCTGGCGTGACCACAGTGCACACGTCTGATGTCACTCACAGTGGTCCAAGGGATCGCTCAGGGAGTTTGTGTGTTCGCTCAGACACATGAAAAATTAGACGGAACATTGGTTGTGTGTGACGTCTTCTTTTGCGCATGCGGGCCGCTTTGAGGGCCGTGAACAGTTCACACTGGAGCGCGTTTGCTGTCACATTGAATTTGTAGTGTGAACAACCAGACAAAAAAACCCCAGATTTGATCAAAAAATCGGAATTGAGCATTAAGACCTGCAGTGTGAACGTAGCCATAATGTATGTCAGCATGCTTTTTGTGGACTGCAGCTTGCCATTCAGCACCATCATTCCAAATAAGCTGGTGGACAAAGCTCTCACAAATGTGCCTGTAACAGGGCGGCCCTTAGCGGCTAGAATCACAGTGAGATGGACCAAGGCGAGCACAGTGGAACAAAAAGTATTTAATTGCCATACAGCTCGCCTTACAAACAGTTCAATCGTTGAGCTTCTTCACAGCACAATCCATCTGTCTAATGACAACTGGCAGCCTTAAATACCTTCAGCTGTCACAGACTAAATCATTATTCCACTCTCAGGTAAATTCGTAAATCTCAACTTTCCACCACAGTATACAATACATCAATTCGAATAAATAAATACATATTTGACACTTTAATCTTACACCAAACCCATTATTATAAAAAGCCAAAAACCCAAGCACAAAAAGATTCCCCACACTCCCTTAACCCATGGTCTCTCCCGGAACCTTTAAATGGTGTCTGGACCCCAGGGAAACATTTGTCCAAACACCTTGGAGAGAACACAGGAAAGAAAGGCGAGTAGTCACATCTTACTATCACTTCTTTGCATCACTTTTATCTCTAGATTTTTCACACCCACATTTGCATTAGTTCTCCTTGCTGGTAATCCTTATTTTCTCTCAATCACCTTTCCTTTTTACAGACACCACCACATTCCTTGATGAGGAGCAGCTGTGCAGGACATGAAACAAGGCTACCAACTGATTTTAAAATTCCCAATAAACATTCAATAAATAATTAAATTTCTTGTATGCAAATGTTTTACTGTGCAAATCCATGCTTAAAGTACGATGCTAAATAAAGTGCTTGATAAGGTGCTTTTAATAAAGTGAAAAGTGTGCTCTAAAGTGCAATACAAATACTACATTTATTTATATTATATTAAGGGAGTCCTCTTCCTTACAGTACCTTAATTTCGTTATGTTTCACAATGACAATAAAGTGTCTTGAATCTTTAATTTTTCAGCCCCACATGTTGACAAAACAACCAATAAAGGGAATTTTCGAATAAAATTTTTGGTTCTCGCCCTTATTTTGCAATTTTTCTTTTTTTTCAGCCTCCATATTTGCTTCACCTGTATAGAATTAAATTATTCTTATTTTTTACTGTTTTCATTTGTAGGTCCAAAATCAGACAAAGAGCTTGCTGCTTATGTTGCCCCACATTTAGCAAATAATGGTTTCCGGTTCAAAAAAATGGGTGAGTTTTTAATTTTCTTATCCTTCTTCTTGGTTGCCCTAACTTTTGTCTGCTGAAACATCATATTTGAGCCATCGTTTACAGATCATATGACTGAGCTGGGAAAGTACACACTGAATTTGAACACAGTGGTCCATGAAACAAACGCTGTCAGCTTTGGCGGTAGAGCGCTTCCAAGGTTCACACTGAAGTTTACCATTAAAGGTGAGGAGAAAGAATGCTGTGTATTTAACTAGTAATCGTTATTCCCACCCTTCTGACCAAAGAGACACATTTGTTTGTTCTGTTCTCAGAGGGCGAAGCAGCAAGCTTCGATATCAGTCCAATGAGCCCCATGCTGCGTGTGGGCGTGCCGTTTGACATTCCTCTGCAGATAAAAGATGGTTATGGCCACTCAACGACCCTCACTTCTAAACTCAAACCTGAGCTCAAATGCTGGTGAGTCTCATTAATGCTACCAAATTTTAAAGTGTGTGGAAAAAAAATGTATGAAAGCCTTTGTGTCTTTATTATGTCATATTTAAGTGTTGTAACACGGCCATTGTTATTTTTTTCTTTTAGTGGTCTGGATCTGAGTTATGAGACATTCTCCAGCAGTGGAACCACATTCACCATCAAAAGTGTCAAAGCGAGAGGAAAAGTCCTGAATTACCAGCAATCCAAGGTTAGAACTAATGATTTCTACACTACGAACACATACATTTGCCCGTCACATGGAAGACTGTTTAAAATAATTAAATTAATTACTAATAGTGCAGTCACAGTGTAATCAAGAGGTTTAACAACTACTTGAAAGTCAATAGTTGTACAAAAGGGGTTAGGTTTGTGTATGGGATTTCCCATGCCCCCTGAATGCACCATAAGTGTGCATGTCCGCAGCTTCAGCTCAGAGACAAACAGCAGCCAAACAGACAGTGTGTGCGTTCATAAGACCAAACCACACACACCTCACACTCTTACCCACCTGCAGGCACGTTCTCCACTGGAAATATAAAGAATGACAACTTTATTCCTGGACTCTGCCTGTTTGTTCCTCTCGCATTCGAACATTTGCAAGTGTTCTGACCTGACACTCTGAAGTGATTGCTGCCAACTCAGATTTCCTGAACCCTTCTAAACAATAGTTAAAAATGATTAGCTGATTTAGTGATATATTTTTATGCACTTTGTTTTCATTTTCAGAGCTATGACCTGGAAGTTACCTTGCCTGGTATGAAACAGCACACCAAATCTATCAAGATCGGTCTTCTTCCTGGTAATCCCTCATTTATTTATGATTTTAGAACAGTTCGTGTACTGGTTTCTCATGTGCATTATGTTCTTTCTTGTCTTGATTGTTAAATACTTAAATTATACTGAAACTTTGCGTAAATATTGCTCAGGGCACTGGAAGTGCCAACATCTATATGACATGAACAAATAGTTCATACAAATCCCACAACTGTGTATAGATATTTGAGACACTGATTATCGATCAAGTTCTCATAATAAGCCATTTAAAAAACACTTAAAGTTGAGAAAATGTCGCAGCAGAGCAAACAACAGCAACGATGTGGGGATAAGAAAATCTTTTTGGTTGAGCATCATCATGTTATGTTACTTATCTATTGGTAAAGTTTTGGCTCAAAATCAATCTTGACTACAGTGACATCATTTGAAGTATGCGTCAAATGTATACTTAGATCAGAAATGATTGCTTGGATGAGAAAAAAATATCAATTTAAAGGTATAAGTAACGCATTTAACTGAAAGCCAAGCATCTGACACTTCCAACAGTCGTATTCATACCTGCAGCCAATTTAGAATAACCACTGAAAGCATGCATGAAGCCAGAGTACCTGGAGATGGATGGATTTAAACCCAGGAACTTCTAGCTCTGAGGCAGTAGCGCTAACCACCACATCACAGTGCAGCCCTAACATTTCTCAGACGTCTGGCATCAAATCCATTTACTTTTTTTCATAGTTTTTCACATTAATTAAAACAAACAAATCTTATTCCCCCTGAGTGGTTATGTGAAAAGTTGGTCTTAAAAAATAAAGTCTTTCATGTGAATCAGGATAGAAAAAGTGTCCCCAGGAGACTCTGTAGCTTCACTGTAAAGGTAACAGATGTCATTTAGCTGTGGTTCAAATGATAATCTGTTGGCTGCTAACATTAAGACGAGGTAAATATGATTTTTGTCTTATTTTTCTTGAGCATTCCCTGATTTTGTGTTGTTTTTCAGGTATCCCACATTCCCTCCACGTGAAACCAGAGGAAACATCAATCGATGTGGAGAACGGAGACCAGGTCACGTTTCATGTTGAAATTCACGATGAGGCTGGAAATATCACCGCTAACCCCAAACAGATCGTCCGCTGCGAGGTACAAACATGGATTTGTTCGGAACAAAAAAAACACAGAAAACTGTATTTATTAAAAGAATATTTTGATTATTTAGACCATAATGAGCTGTTTTATATATGTTGGTCTATTTATTTTCAGTGGTGTCTTGTTTCTGTCTGTAAGGCACTACGCAGGCTGAACTTTTTTGTTTTTGTTTTGTTTGTATTTAAACATTTCCAGGTTAAAGGTTTCCCCCCGGTGGTCACTGATTGCAGCAGCACCGGTGCTGGCCAGCTTGTCACAAAGCCCATTAACCTGAAAATAATCAAAGGAGAGCAACAAGACCTCAAAGCTCAATTTGTGATGCCTGTGAGTTAGAAAAAAAGAAGCTTCTGCTCAGAAGAATATTTCCAAGTATGTAGCTTGTTTGTAGTGTCTCTCTCCTCTTTTTCTTTCTTCTAGAGTTACAAAAACATACCGTTAGTCATAAAGGGGCTGAGGGTGCTGCCCAGCACACGGGTCTCTGTGATGGAGCTGTACAGTCAGGACAATGAGAATCTGGTGCTGAGGAACAGTGAAAAGATCGAATGGATAGCCGGCGGACTGCTGCAGAACTTATTCTGCAAGCTGTATGATGAAGCTGGCAGGGAGGTACCGCTCACTGCTGAAATAGCCTCCATGATCAAGGTGTGTAATGTGCAAATATTGCTGTTTACTCTTGTAATAGATTTTTAGGTAGGTGTTGGATTTTGTAAATGAAAAAACTAATTTTTTTTTTCTTTTTACCCTTATAAAAGAATTCTAGAAAAAAAAAAAAAAGAATTGTATGAGCCATTCTGTTTTAACACTTCTTAGCTTAATGTTAACTTTTCACTGTGAAGGTTAACTGGACAGGAGATGTCTTTCTGGAAGATCTGGTCCAGGGGAAGCTGCCTGATTTACAGGTACCTAAACGGGTGGGAGAGCAGCGCTTCTACCAGGTCTCCTATCAGGACCAGAGTGTGTCCGTCTCCTTCACTATCGTGTAAGCCATGAACCTATAATCAAAGCTTTGATTCAGTGTTTTCATTAGATACGGTCTGCACACTGATGTGTGAAGATATAAAGTCCCCTCTTTTGTTTGTAGGCCTCGTCCAGATGAACCAGAGCGTCTAAAAGTAGCTTTACCCCAAACCACAGTGAAGCTTGGTGAGATCCTCTCCGGAAACATCAGTGAGTATAAATCTGATCATTTAAAATTAATCACATTTTTAAAATTCATGGTTGCATGCTATATTACTCACAATAACTTTCTTTGCTCAGGCTTGGAGCTTGTGGACCAGTTTGACAATTTAACCAAGACGCTTACCCCCACCTGTGTGAACCACATAAAAGTGGAAGCTGAGGGGCTGGACAAATCAGCCATCACATTTAAATGGCAGGTGGGACCAGAGCCATGTGCATTTAAGACAAACATTGACTCAAATATTAGTTAAATCAAATCAAATATGCACTAATGCAATCTTAATATTATCTGAGCAAACAAAGCCCCCTTTATTATGTGTTTTTGGTGAGCTTAGGGTATAAATGTGTGCATTTGCCCTTTCACCTGCCCTATGACCACTATATATCTACTGAATCCTCCTCCCTAACAATAAAAAAAAAAAAGCCTAATCCCAGATGCCTGCTTTTGTTAAAATAGCAAGGTCATATTACTGGAATTCCACAGATAATGAACTCTCCCTTACAAGTAAACAAGGAGACGAAACATTTTTCTGCACTCTGTAGATGACACGAAAAGCTTGTGTCTTTGTGGTCAAAGTTCACTAAAATGGTAACATAGTCAATGTTATTTTATATGACCGAGATGGTTTTGACCCTCATAAATTCAGAGGTGGTGCCACAAAGCTGCTGATTTGTGTACTGGGAGAGAGATGAATACAGCTGAGGATTTCTGGATATCAGCCACCTTCTCTGTCTCCCTGTGATACATACCGTGCAGGGGCCTGTCATTCCATGATGGTTCCTCCTCTTCCTCCTCTTTCTTGGGTTTTTGCTGCCTGAGATATTCACTGAGCACGCGGTCAGTTGGGGCCATCTTCCTGATGTATTCATGGTTGTTCGCTGCCTCATCCTGGACTGTGGTGCTGACACTCACTAGTCCCCGGCCTCCTTCCTTAAGCTTCGCGTACAGCCTCAGGGTGCCGGACTTGGGGTGAAACCCTCCATGCATAGTCAGGAGCTTCCTGGTCTTGATGTCAGTGGCTTCTATCTCCTCCTTTGGCCAACTCATTATCCCAGCAGGGTACCTGATCATGGGCAGGGCATAAATGTTGATAGCCCGGATCTTGTTCTTACCATTCGGCTGACTCCTCAGGACTTGCCAGACCCTGTAATTCTATAATAATAATTCTGTTAGCATGTGTAATAAGGAGCATTTCCTGGCAAGTCTTTAAAATGTTATACTAAATTTTTTTGACTCTGATTTGCAACTGTTTGCTTTATTACGGCACCCGTGTAAATACTGTACGTGGTTCATGTGTCATTATAACTGTATTTGTATTTGTCTAACACAGTACTGTAAGAAGATGATGAATAGAAAATTCAGTAACTTCTTTATTTAATAATGAGCAGGCCAGATGTGGTGATTGTGATGATCTAAGCTGATAAACCTCACGGCTCTGTATTGTACCAGGAGAGCAGCTGTGCTGCCATGGTGACGGGAATTCGTTTCGAGTCAGGGTCTCTCGGCCCCCGAGAACTGCGCTTCAGCTACTCTGACTTTGTGGAGCGTGTCAGTATTAAAGTGACCGCAGGACTCCCTGCTCAGCTTAAACTCATCAGTGCACCGGAGCAGGTAAACAAATAAAAGATTCTTAATTTAATTTCTTTTTACAGACAAACTAAAGGTATAGCTCATCCTTTTGTGGGGGGGGGGTTTCAGCCTTTGCAGGTGTTAAATGATCACGGCATCTCCAAACCATTTGTCGTCCAGCTGTGTGATGAGTGGGGAAACCCTTCTCCAGACCAGAGGGTTGTAGTGGACTTAAAGACTTCACCTCCAGGACTGACGGTTAGCTTGAAAATCAACACAATCAAAGAAAGCACCATGTAGTCCTGTGAAAAATGACGTACATAGCTTGTATAGTCTGAGAAGTAGCTTAGCTACCACCAAATTGCCAAAATTTCAGCTTATGTAGAGGTGGTCTGAGCATGTACCATACAATGATCTAATAGGAGAAGTCTTGTTATCGTTTCAGGTGAAAACCAATGTTATTTCACAACCTGTGAACGCAGAAGGGAAAGCCTCTTTCGTTGTTAATGGTTTGAGCGGGCCGAAGTAAGTCAAATTTTATTTGTAGTAATACAGTATCAGTCTTAATGTTTCCACTATTTTAAAGTCACTAGTAGGAGTGTTGATAGCCTGTTCTTCCTCTAGGGGGTGCTATCAGCTGCAGTTTAAAGGCTCCTTCAACAAAAAACCCATCCCTGGTCCATCAGTGAGCCTCACTGTCCTCCCTGATCCCAAAAAACCAGTCAGCCTATCGGTGGAGTATGACACCAGTGTCAAGTTTCTTGCTGGAGGCACATTTCGAGGTTTGCATTTACACTTAAACGCATCATGGGCATGCATTTCATTGTAATTTGTGTCTTTTAATGACTTGTTTGAACTGTTCTTTTCCAACTTGAAGAAGTGCTTCAAGACGTATCTGCATGCTGTTAGCTGGAAGCTCTAACAAAAAAAAATCTCTGTATTACAATATATTAAACTATTTATCAGAGTTAATCATTCCAGCCCACTTTGATCACTACCTGTGAGCCAAAAAACTGAAATGATATTTAAAGCTATTATACTTAAGAGTATATTGAGAATAGAAATATTTTATTGCTATTATTTGCTGCTATTTTTATAATCACCATTACCATTTCATGTTAATAGTGATGTTGCATTTAGATGCATTTAGATGTTCAAATATATTGGTATTATATTAGTCTTTATTACAAGTCCAGTGAGAACCACTTTAAACTGTGGAGTTGAATCTATAATTTAAAGGCTTTTGAATGTTTTTATATTCTTACACTGGAGTCTTCAGTGGGTGAGAAACTGACTGCAGGGACAGGAAATACACGCTGTGCCAAAATGAGACAGGAAACACGTCTGCAGGGCATGCTTTTGCAGAAGTGAAACCGAAAGCAGAGTGAGTGCAAGCCAAAGAGTAGGGTGT
This sequence comes from Oreochromis aureus, assembly GCF_013358895.1. Lineage (NCBI taxonomy): Eukaryota > Metazoa > Chordata > Actinopteri > Cichliformes > Cichlidae > Oreochromis > Oreochromis aureus. Next base: position 21,538,196 of record NC_052950.1, read on the forward strand.
TTATTATGCATTTATCTTTGATTTAAGCTTTAAGTAGTTGTATTAGATTGAAACATTTGATTTATACATTTTACATAGAAGTTAAGATCATTACACACAGGATGGCCTTAGCCTGGTTGCCTAAGTTGAGGTCAACTAAGGTTCAGAAAGCACATGCAAACTCTGCACGCACAGACAGACGAGACATACACATACAGACACATATAGTGAGAAAGGTCACGACACGTACGCAGTACACAGCATGCACGCGCCCCCGCACGTGCACGCACACACACATATTAGATAGACTCCTTTGAGTAGGTAAAAGTTCAATTATGTTTTGCTTGCGACTGCAAAGTTGTGCCTGCATGAGTGACATTTTGTGCAGAACGTGGACCTGATGTTCCAGAAGATAAGCCTGGGCAGGATGGAGACAGGAAGCATCTGCCGTCGAGGCGAAGATGATGTTCTATGTTAAAAGTCATTGTGGTTTTGGAGTGACGTATGCTTTGTTTGAGTCTGCCTGGTAACAGGAAGACTGCCAACCCTATAAAGCCTTTGTCTAATTATTGTAAGTTTAGTTCGACGCTGAAATCTGCACAGCGGTCGGACTCACACATGTGTTCATTAAAATCCCGTCTAATTGCACCCGCCTGGATCTGTGCTTATTTTTGAATTCCTCCTCAATAATTCTGAACCTTAACAAGTAGTATTAATAATAGTATTACTACTGTTACACTACTATAGTACTATTGCTTAGATTTGCTTTCTGACAATTCACTGTTAATTGATAAACAATTAATTCTTCCTTTTTTTCCATTTTAGATGCACAGAACCAGCAAAAAATGTCTGAACTAACCAGGAAAAAAGATGAGCTCAGCAGTGCTATTGAGAAATATAACGAAACCTTTCGTACATACAAGGAGCTCTTTGGGTTGCTGACGGGTAAGGTGTGCTGTGTGCTTCTTGTATGTTGAACCAGGTCTCATTTGAAATATCCTTGTTCTAGTTTTTTTTCCTAGACTTCATTGTTTGTTGATCTCTGCCTTGACATGCAACAGTGATGAGTGTTTAAAGACTGTAGGTTGTGTCAGTAGGTCGTGTGGATAAGCTGCAAACAAACGGCCCCTTTTGGGATTAATGAAGTTACCTAAATCTGAATAATCTCATGTCAGTGCAAATGGGTATAGCTACAGAAATGATACTTTTAAACCACTGACTATGATATAGTCTTAAATCTGTGATTTATGTGGGTTTCCCTTCCATATGTGATTAAAATTGTCTGCAAATGAAAATATTTTTTCCTCTTAGCTTCTTGCCTGAATGCCAGTAAGAAAGAGGCTGATCTTAAAAATGAGCTGTGCCGGAGGAAAGTGAAAATCCCTGACCCCATATCTGTAAGTTATTACGTCCAACCACACTTAACTCCTGAACAGGCCAGGCAGAAATTCAAATCCAACTTTCTTTCTTTTTTTGAACTGAACTGGAAATTACATTTCTTATGTATTTGTAGGCACAACATATTGATGCACTAATAAAAAAGAAGAGTACTGAAGCGGAAGCGATTCAGAAAATGTCCCGACGAGTTTTCCCCGTCCGTGACAACTTTAGGGGACAGGCAGAGGTTTTGGGAATGGTAACTTTCTTTTTTTCTTTTAAAGATTCAGTACTTGTTTTGAGATGAATTTTCTGGAGATGTGTTTATCTTTCAATTTTTGAATGCAGGTTGGCCACCTGGCCGTCGTGCAGGATGATGCCGCTGCGTGGGTCATCTCCTGGCACATCAGAGGTGATATGGACTGTGTCATCACCAAAACAACAGAAGCAGCGCAGCGGATCTCTCGTGACACGCAGGGCAGGCAGCAGGTCATGGCCCTCGACAGCGTGCTTGTGTCACCAGGAAACAGGTACATGGAAGATGTATTTTATTAGTGTTGGCGTCTAAGTGACGTGTGATGAAGATGTATGTGTCCTTTTATTAAAGTCTTTCCTTTTTAAGCCCTTTCCTTCCCAAAGTCTCTCAAAAACAGTAATTTAGAGCTCTTGTGGCAGCTCCATTTTGAACAGGCTGCCTGAAAGTCAGCTGGAATAATGTCAAACTATAACAGTGTATGCTTTGAACCTTGGGAGTCTGGAAATATGTTTTCCTCCAAAATAGCCACATTTAGTGTACATTGTAACACTCTGTAAACACAGGTGCTCTCTCACTTTAGTTTGCTGTAAAAATAATGGTGACTGTAATTATTAGCACATATAAGACCTCCATCCTGCTGCTCTTTGTTGGGGCTGTTTGGACACTAATGAGATTTACTTAGCTAGTGATTTAATGGCACATCCCTCTTTTATAAGACTTTTAGTTTTTAGAATAGTTTTTTCTAACATAGAGGGCTTTTATTTTGCATTCTGATTTGATTCTGTTTGAGCTGCAGGTAAAAGTTTCTTTCACTGTTAAAATCATTTTAATATAATGAAAATCTTTGTCTCTTAATGTGATGATGAAAGCCTATGTTTGCTTTTGGAGACACAGAGGAAAAAAGCTAACTGAAACAAGCTGAACTTGTTTGACATACAGCACTTTGCAAAAGTGGTCTTCAGCAGTAGTTCTTTGGGTGTTCTGAAGTTCTTTCTTTGAACAGTTTTTTCAATCATTTTTAGTCCAGTCCTTGTACCAAACCTTTTCACTGGAATTTTTGTTGTTTGTTAGGCCACTAAACAGTCTATAACTCATTCAAGAAACCTAAGTCAAGGAATGAGGCTGTGTTGTGATGACACATAACAGACAACTTAGCAAAGAACTAATTTAAATTGTATCTTTAGGAACTTTGTTACTAACAGCCGATCACATAAACCCACATCATTTTTTTCCATTTCTTTAGCTGAATATATGATAAATGCCAAAGATAACACAGTTTGACACACAAAATGGTGTTTTTGCACCAACAACATGATTCCCAAAGCGCTATTAATCAGAAACTTGGCAGATCTCACTGGTGTGCAGTGACTCTCTGTGGAGAACAAAAAGAGAGGACATGTCTGTTAAGACTCTACAGCAGATTAACACTATCTGAAAATCATGCACTTAAGAAATAGGAAAAAAAAGACCTGAGACAGGACTTGAGAGATGCATCTGGTCCTCGGTTGATCCCTCTATAATTCACTAAAACCTCATCAGAAAAGGTCTAAATAGACCAATGGCTTTCACAAAGCTTTTTTAATTAAGGAAAACTGGGAAAAACAGCTGAGGTATGCCAAAGTATGTTCCAATTGTTGTCTACATACATATATATATATATATATATATATATATATATATATATATATATATATATATATATATATATATATATATATATATATATATATATATATATTGAGAGAGAGAGAGGATGTGAGTGTCTACAGTTTGCAACAATGAGTGTCTACAGCCATCTGTAAAATGTGGCTGAGGCTCTGTCCAAGTTTGTGGTTGCATTACCATCAGATTTTGATCCACCATGCAATACAATCAGGAAAGCACCCGACTGACGCCAGCTTAATTTTTCAGCATGACTGTAAACCCCAACACACTGTCAATGCAGTGAAAGAGCCGCCTGAGAGCCTGGACATCAATATTACTGAAGCAGTCTGGGATCATCTTGAGAGAGAACAGAGTGAAAGGCAGCCAACATCCAAAGAAAAGCTTTGAATGTCCTTCAAGAAGCCTGGAGAACTATTCATGAAGACTGCTTTAAACAGTCATGCCAAAAATTGACTTTCAAGCTCATTAGTATTGTACAGAATCAGCTGTTTGTCTTGTGTGCTGTATTTCCTTGTATGTTTCCACATGTTTCAGTTAATCATCGCACCCATTTCCCATTGTCCAAGCAAAGGATGGAGAAATTAGGAGTTCCTCAAGGCTTCTTCACAGTGTTGTATTCAGGCCCTGTGTTTTTGTTTGTTGTTGCTTTGTTTGGCATATTTACAGAAAAGTAGGCCTCACATGTAGGAATCACTAGTTTCTGTGTTTTCAGCTGTATTGCTGCTACAGTTCACCTCCTTAAGAGAAACAGTTTTCTTGATTTTTAGTTGGAAAATGTTTCTCTGCTCATACTGAGTATTAGTGCTTTATTTGCTTCTGAGAGAAGGAATATTGAATACACACTACTATGGTTATTGATCTAATTTACAATTTTAACAGTTATGCATGATTTTTTATAAAGTCAGCAGTATTAAAAACCCTGCAGTGCTCCCTGCAGTACTATTACTTCTAAGTGTACTAGTCCCCCCATGTGAATAACATAAATCTATATTAGTCATTGTTTCAGCACTAATTTAGAATGCAACAGTAAAGCTGTTTACACTTAATTATCAATCAGTTAATTATGTAATATGCAATATGTTGCATATTACATAATTAATTGTAATATGTAATATGGTTTTCCAATTTTTTCTTTCTTTTATCAAAGTGAAGTGACTGCTGAATTTAAGATGAATTCAACATCACACTAGAAAACTGTCATGTCTGATCTGCAAAATACTGAAAAAATAGACACAAATCCAAACAGCTGATCTATCAACAGATGTCTTGATGCTTACCTAAGTTAATCTAAAACACCTTCTGAAAGTCTGCAGACATTTTCTTTCAGATCAAACAGAAATTATGTATCAGCTGGAAGGACACACACAAAAACAAATTCTGGCATGAAATGGAAAATATCCACATAAACTGAATCTGTACTACACATGAACTGTAGCATAGCAGTGTCCGTTTATGCAAAGAGAAATGATCGTGCATGGTTTGATGTTGCGATGTACGTTTGGAGCAAAGTGTCATGGTGTTGTGATTTGAATTGGTTACAGACCGCTGCCACACATAAGAAATGGCTACCCGCTTTTTGAACCCCATGGGAACCCGGTGTATGCCAGAGAGATGCTGATATACCCCTGTGATCCGGAGAGCTGTGACATCGGTGAGCTGCCTTCAATGGATTTCCCCTCCTCAGCGTAACGCTGCCTGTTTGTTTGGTTATTGCAGATTTGAAATAAGACTCTGGCGTTTCTGTGGGTTTTTAGAGGCTTGCCATCTCAGTCTGTGTTTGCTGTTGTTTCAGGGGTATTTCCCTTATGCCCCCACCAGTCCTGTAAAGACTGGGGTAAATGTTTCCACCTGGGATCCAGCCTCACAGGGTGGAAGGGGGCTTTCTCTCAAGGGGCACTGTCGCTGGAGCAGAAATTGGGCCTCTTTTGCAAAATTAAAATGACTGTTTATGTAGTGATTTTCTTTATCGTGGGTAAAAGTTGTCTCTGTCTGTTTGGATTTAGAGCATTTATCCTTTAAATTTACACTGATTGCCTGTGGGGGTTTTTTTTAAAAAAGCTTTTGACAAAATTAATCATGAAATATTACTTGAAAAACTGGAGTACTATGGCATTAGAGGAGTGGTGTTAGAGTGGATCAGGAGTTATTTGAGAGACAGGCGACAATTTGTGAAGATTGGTGAATATCAATCAGAATGAATGGACATTGTTTGTGGAGTTCCACAGGTATCACTATTGGGACCAAAACTGTTTATCTGGTACATCAGTGATATAGGTAAAACATCTGATATTTCCAGTTTATTTGATTTGCAGATGATACAAATATATTTTGTGCTGGAGGGAATCCACAGCAGCTTTTGGAAACTGTCACACAAGAAATGATTCAACTGAAAACATGGTTTGATAGATAAAAGTAAAAAAAAGCTATTAGGATGATTAATAAAGCAGGATTTAGAGATCACACTGACATTATTTTCTTGAAATTAAAGATCTTGAAGTTTATCGATCTTATAAAACATAAAACTGCAAAAATTATGTACAAAGCCTGATATAATATGTTACCAGGAAATGTACAGAGGATGTTTTTTGACAGAGAAGGGGACTATGATTTGAAGGGAAAATTAAATTTGAAGACTCTTAAAGCAAGGGTTAAAACCATTTACCATTTGTGGAGTAAAACTGTGGAACAGTTTTCCAGTGGACCTACAGCAATGTTCAAGCATTCTTCAGTTCAAAAAAAAGTTTTGAAACAGGCTTTTGGAAGAATATGAAACTGATGAACTTGATGTCTGATAGTATAACTTTGCTTAACTGTGTCTGAATTATATCTAACACTGTAGGTATGTTTATACATGTCCTTTATTCATTCTTTATTGTGTGGGGCAAGTGGTGAGGGGAAGTCAGGGTAACACTGAATATGGTGATTCAATAGAATGTTGAGCATGGGGTAAGGATCAAAAAGTATGTACATACTTCTCCTAAAAGTCTGTAGCACTTTAAAAAAAAGTTCGTTTTAAATTTGTTCCAGCAGGTCTGAAAGTTTCTTGCTCATGCTTTTTTTTTCTAGTGTTCAAGAACATCCTGGGAGATACTATTCTGATTGATGACCTGGAATCTGCAAAGAACTACAGAACGGCGGTGAGTGACTTTGCTAAAGCACATGTGCAATATTTGCCCCTTTTTTTTTCTTTATTTTTTGACTAACAATGTGCCAGAGCTGGTGCCTAATCTAAAACTGATTAGACTTTTATTAGTTCCAGTGGATTAAAAATAAAAAAATAGGGACTGCTGCCAAAGAGTGAAACTCAATGTCTACCCACATAGCAAAATTGGTATGGTCCTGATCTGGCCCACACAATGTGCTTACACATGGCCCACATACCGCAAAGAATGACGGCCCTTTGGTGGCCCAGATCTGGTTTGCCAAAGGTGGCCGACACATGGGCCAGCACAAGGCCAGTTGCAGACACACTGGTGGTCCTTTGCTGGCCCATGTGTGAAGTACCTCTGGCAAACCTGGTCTGGGCCGCCAAAAGGCCGTCATTCTTTGCGGTATGTGGGCCATGTGTAAGTTGTGTGCAACCACAGGCCAGTTGCAGACACACTGCTGGCCCTGTGCTGGCCCAGTGCTGGCCCAGAAAAGCTTCAGCTTTGGCCTTAATGTGTACCTTAATTAAGCCATGTAATAACAACATGTGCATAATAGTGCAAAAGTAATATGACAAAACTCTGTTCGGACAGTGAACGTACTGATTCTTATATAGCATTTTTCAACTCTCCCAGGTTACTGAAAGTGCTCTACACAACATGCCACATTCACCCAACCACACAGTTTCTCTTAACTGAGTGCCAGGGATCGAACCACTAACCTTCCCATCAATAGGTGACCTGCTCTACCACCTGAGCTATAGCCACCCGCTGGCAAAGATGAGTAAACCCTCACTAGGTTTTGGATAAAGTGTACACTCACAAATCTGTCAAACCTGCATTTGAAACGTTGGCTACCATAGCGGTATAGTATTGCAACATGGCATTTAGGTCTTCTAACTAAAATAGGAAAATAGGAACATAAATAGTGCCTCATTGCCAGACCTGGTGCACATCTGGTTGACATACACTCTGCCATGACACCAGTCAGTCAGAAGTGCCAGCTTGATGCCAGATCCGGGCCAGACCTGTTTTCTATGAGCCTGGGCCACATAAACCAAACCACAATTGAGCCAGATGTGGCATGCCATCACATAGACAGTGCCATCTACGCCAGGCTTGGCCCATATCTCGATGACATACGTTTTATCATGCCAGACGTCAGCCAGCAGTGCCGGCTTGATACCAGATCCGGGCCAGACCTGCTTGCTATGTGGGTATTGGGGGGCCAGGAAAACTGATGATTCATCGATGACCTTTGCAGATTGTGTCCACCAGGCTCTCAAACCTCTCATATTGTGTGCTGGTTCTTTAATGGAACCACGGGAGAACTGACTTTGCGCCAGCAGTGTTGCTGTATCGGTGGAAACTCTGGTTAATTTCCTCTAACAAAAAAAAGCTGTTGTTTACAGGTGGTGCAGAACAGGATCCAATGTCCCACCATACTGACCAGGCAGGGGGACAGGGTCAGTAGCAGGGGAAAGTTTGGAGGTGCACAGAACAGGGCCCCACCGATGGCCACGTTACACATGTTTGGAGCCCCCCTCCCACAGCAGTACCACAATCTAATGGAACAAATAGGTGACTTAAATCATGGACATTTTACATTATTAAAGCTTTATTTTGTTGCCCTAATGATTCAGATTAGGCTGTAATTTCTGTTTTCTGTTTTTTGACAGACCTGCTCCGCCAGTACTGCTCAGCTGTATCGAAGAGGGAGGAAATAGAAAGGGAGCGAGATGATCACGTCAAAAAAATTACGTCTCCTAATGTGCAGCAAAAGGAAAAAGACTTGGAAGACAAAAAGAGGCAGCTAAGAGAGATTGAAAAGGAACTCGGTATGCTGTTTGAGAAAGGTGTTGATGATTTTATTTTGATTTTGTTGAATTTTAATTGATCTTTGTTCTTCTTCTAGCATCAGCATCAGCAAAAGGAATGAAACGAGGCGCTGTGGATGGTGGTCAGCCCTCCAGCAGCATTTCAAAAAGAGCAAGACAGAGTTCCACATAAGAGATTCTGATTGGACCAATTGATTGTTTTACTAAGTCTTTTTTTGTAGTTTTATTTCTTTGTTAACTTTGAGTTGATACAATGTATTTTATTTTTTAGATGCCTTTTGTACATTTTAACACTTTTGTAATGGTAAAAACTGCCTATGATCTTTGCAGAGCATGCTGAATCTGCTGAATGTATGCATTAAAAAATTTCTTGAGATCGCACTTTGTGTCTTTAGTTGTTTCATTTCTGAAAAACGCAAAACTCAAAACTTCACGTTGATATGTTTGAGCATATCAACAGTGTTAGGCGCACATTTTATGCACGGAGATAATCACCGTGCCTTTGAAACAAAACCAACTATTACCCACATTTAGATGTCGGGATATTATGTACAGCGATTACAATGTTTTATATGCGAAATGAGAGCGAAATGTGCACTTGTGTGTGTGCGTGTGTATATGCAAGGACTGACAAGTTGGAGAAAACGCATCTGTCAACGTTCGAGGGGTTCCCGAAACGTCACATCCAAGGACGCTGGAAGGAGCTTGTTTTAAATGTCTGCGCTACAGAGACGGAGCAATCCGCAGTGCCTTCACTGATCTCCAAACCACAGATCATCACTACTGATTACCATCTGAAAAGATACTGCAGGATTTAAATTATCTCAGACATGAAGCACGGACTCCTACTTATCCATTTGTTAATGGTTTCCCCTCTCATCACTGGCTCACCTTTTCAGTACAGCATGTTTCAGGGAAATGCATATTCTGGCGCCGAAACGAGACAAAGAAACAACCCACATAGCAAGCAGGTCTGGCCCGGGTCTGGTATCAAGCCGGCACTGCTGGCTGACTTCTGGCATGATAAGACGTATGTCATCCAGATATGGGCCAGGCCTGGCATAGATGGCACTGTCTATGTGATGGCATGCCACAACTGGCTCGATTGTGGTTTGGTTTATGTGGCCCAGTCCCATAGAAAACAGGTCTGGCCGGGATCCGGCTTCAAGCTGGCACTTCTGACTGACTGGTGTCATGGCAGAGTGTACGTCAACCGGATGTGCGCCAGTTCGGGCAATGATGCCACTGTTTATGTGATGGCATGCCATATCTGGCCCGATTATGGTTTAGTTTATGTGGCCCAGACCCATAGAGAACAGGTCTGGCCGGGATCCGGCATCAAGCTGGCACTTCTGACTGACTGGTGTCATGGCAGAGTGTACGTCAACCAGATGTGGGCCAGGTCTGGCAATGAGGCACTATTTATGTTCCTATTTTCCTATTTTACTTAGAAGACCCAAATGCCATGTTGCAATACTATACTGCTATGGTAGCCAACGTTTCAGATGCAGGTTTGACAGATTTGTGTGTGTACACTTTGTCCAAAACCTAGTGAGCGTTTATTCGTCTTTGCTAGCGGGTGGCTGTAGCTCAGGTGGTAGGGTAGGTCACCTACTGACCGGAAGGTTAGTGGTTCGATCCCCGGTTCTTCAATCTGCATGTCAAATGTGTGAATGTAGTTAGGAAGCTCTCAATTAACAGAAAGTGTGTGATTGGGTTAATGTGGCATGTTGTATAGAGCACTTTGAGTAATCCGGGAGAGTTGAAAAATGCTATATAAGAATCAGTCCATTGACTGTCTGTTTGTCATGTTAGTTTTGCACTATTATGCATATGTTGTTATTACATGGCTTAATTAAGGTACACATTAGGCTGACATCTGGGGCCAGAGCTGAAACTGTTCTGGGCCAGAGCTGAAACTGTTCTGGGCTAGCACAGGGCCAGCAGTGTGTCTGCAACTGGCCCGTTGCTGCACGTAACTTACACATGGCCCACATACCGCAAAGAATGACGGCCCTTTGGTGGCCCAGACCAGGTTTGCCAGAGGTAATCCACACATAGGCCAGCACAGGACCACCAGTGTGTCTGCAACTGGCCTTGTGCTGGCCCATGTGTGGGCCACTTTTGGAAACGCAGCAAATTTCTACGTGAAGCGGCCTGTCTGTTTAGGTTTTGCCAATTCAGGTTTTGTTAAGTCAGGTTTTGTCATCCCCGCATTAGTCAGCTCTAAAACTGTTACACCAAGGACTGTTTTTTCTAAGACTGTTAGCTGTGGTGGAAGAGAGTTAAAGCCACTGCAACCGTTACTTCAGTCACTAGTTCAGTCCATAGTTCAGTTTCTAGCTGTCTTCTGTTTTGTCAGCAGATCAGTCTTCTGTTTTGTTACCTGCTCAGTCCTGTAGTTCAGTTACCTGCTCAGTCTGCAGCACAGCTCTTAGGTCAACCTTGTTATGGAATTTTTCATTTAATAAAGTCTGCAGATGACGGTGAGCGGTAGCTAACATCCTTTAATAAAAAACAAAACCAAGCTTGAGAGTAGCCATTGTGGGGCAAGTGAGCAGCAGTCCCTCCCCTCTCAGCACAGCCCTTTGTTTAAATACCTTCTACAAAATAAAAGGCAATACACAGCTGTTTTTACACCTTTGGTATCCCCCAAAGAAAGGGTTCACACTAACTTGTCACCTCTTACAGTGGTTGATCCCCTTGTCTTTGCCTCCATCCTCAAAGAGAAACAAAAGGCTCGACTACCTGTGGATTTTTCCTTAGCCCTGGTGCCAGGCTTCCTGTGTGAATAGGGTGTGAACCAGACATGCTAAACTAGTGACCTAAATGCATTACTAATAAACAATGTGACCAATATATAATTGAAAGAAATTCCAATACAACTGTCAGACTAGTCTTTAGCTCAATCACCTGTTCAGCCACCACCTTCAAAGGTTGGGAGCTTAGCAGAATTCTCTCAGCCTCCGTCAGTTGCTTCACCTGGGAGCATTACCGGGCCCTCTCAGCAATCAGTCTCCGCTGAGAGCTCGGGCGAGTTAACCCAGACGCCTCCGTCCTCTGCTGGAAGCTTGCTGGAGGTGAACTTATTCAGCCAGCTGAGGATTGGACCCTGCTGTTGCTGCCTGGGCAGAGCCAATGCTCTGCACAGCTCCAGCCAGCTTTGCCTCCGCCAGAGGCCTTCATGCCTGCTGGTTCTGTCTCATCACTGCCAGAGGTATCCGTGCCAAGCAGGATAAACAATCCTGCCTGGAGCCTTAAGTAAAACCTGTTTTAAACATTAAAAAAAATACACTATAAAACCTTACTTAAAACCTTCTCCAAGCAGGAGAAACAATCCCACCTGGAACCTCAAGCAAAACCTATTTTAGCCCAATAATACATTTCAAAACCTTAATTAAAACCTGCTCCAAGCAGGATAAACGATCCTTCCTTGAGCCTTAAGTAAAACCTGTTTTAATTTGTATAATCGACTTGTAATTTCAACTTTATGCATTAAACGTGTATCTTATCATATTAACACTCTTATCAATTTGACTGAGATGACCTTGACCACTCAGCGCTCACATTTAATTTAGTATATGCCCAATTTAGCAAATTTCAAAAGAAACAGGCTCTGCTTACCTTTATTTTGAAGGCCTTCTGTGAGCGTGACCGGAATCAGTTGTCTCCAGTTCTGGGTTCTGACAGCAACTCTATCAGTGGGCCTCTCCAATTCTACTTTTCTCCTTTTTACCCACAAAAATCATGTTGGGGTGACCAATTTGTTGTGTTCAAAATTTTCAGAAGGAATTCAGGAGAAATATGTTAAAGTGAATTGTTAAAATGTTGTCATTTTTATGCTTACCATCTCTACATTGTTTCAAACTGTGTGATCAAAGACATTCCTTTGTTCCCCTCCCCAGCCTGTTGATGGTTTTGGGGGGAGACTGTAGTGTTTTATCACAGACACATCCCATATGAAGATTCTGTTTGTTGTTTGGTAAGCTTCCTGCCCTTTTATGGCTTCACCTGTGTTGTGCATGGTGAACTAATACAGGAATTGAGCCATATATTGGGTGTGGGGGAGATTACCCTCTTTTGACCAAGGATGTTGTTAAAAACAGTTGTGATCAGGAAGTCACGGACACAGAGAGACACACATACACACACATTCTCGCACACACTCACTCACGTGCACACACACACACACACACACGCACACACACACATAGTGCCTTGTCTTTTAGAACCATTGGGGGGGGGGTTACGGTGGGAGGTGCTTGTGTAAACTGTTGTGTGTGTTGCAACTGTGTTTTCAATGAAAGGCTACGAGGAGGGCTGCTTTTTGAAGGAGTTGGGCTGGAGACAGGTGAGGAGCGTTAAGCTCTGGGGGCCTGGTTCCAATCAGCCTTCCCTCGCTAGCGAGTAAAAGACCGGTTGAAGATGTTCTGTCTTGTCTTCGTCCTTCACGAGAATAAGTTTCTAAACTAGCGGGACCTGTGGAAGCACAGACTCAACAAAATATCTGTTGTTTAAAAAGATTTCATTTGCTTCGGCGTTTGAAATTACAAGTTTTACAGCGCCGAACTTTTGTGTAAACCAGCGAACTGTTTCACGGAAAAGATGACCATCATCAGGCAGTTTATATACTGCAACAATAACAAAGATTATTATGGTTATCTTCTCCCAGGACCCATCCTGATGGCTCCTTTTGAATCCACTCCATGCCTCATATCCACTCCTCCTGGAATCAGAAAGACATAGACACAAAAACACACCCTGCATAGCCTTGATTATCTATCTGTTATTATTCATTGTTCCTCTACTGATTCTAGGTCTGGTTCAGGACTTGTTCGGACTCTCTGGCCCAGAGATACTTATTCTAACCATTATTAGTGTATATAAGCATTGGTACAAAAAACCCTCTGCACTCTACGCGTACATGCAGTATTTCAGCCCAGTCATAGTGCCAGGCGAAGTTTATGACCCTCAAAACACGGAACGCCAACTCGTTTATGAGCACATTTGAATTGTGTATAAATAAAATAATTAAAACTGCTTTATTTAATAATTTTAATACAAAATCAAACAATCAACCCTAACACTGTCCTTGATGAGGTCTCTGAACGTCTTTGGAATATAAAGCCGGCTCGTTGCCTGTTCTACCAGCTTGTGGGGTATGGATCTGTAGGCATTTGTGAGGTCGAGCCATAGTACTGCCAGGTCCCCTTTGTTCTCCCTGACTTCCCTAATAAGCTGTGTGACCATGTGTTTGTGCTCCAGACACCCTGGTACTTTCGGGATCCCTCCTTTCTGGATTGAGTTATCAATACAGGAGTTCTTCAGAAGGTATTCTGTCAGTCGCCTGGCGATGGTGTTGAAGAAGATCTTCCCTTCAACAGTCAATAGCAACATGTTTTGGAACTGATCGATATTTTTGGACTTATCCTCCTTTGGGATCCACACACCCTCTGCTTGTCTCCACTGGTTTGCTACCTTACCCCTCCACTAGATCGCCCTCAGAGTCCAGTAAGTAGCCTTGGACAGTTCTCATAAACCTTGTAAGGTACTCTGCTGGGCCCAGGAGCAGAGCTTGCTCCTGCCCTTTTGACCACCTCCTGGATCTCCTTCCAGCTGGGCTCCTTCCCATCAAATTCCTGCTCTGGTGCAGATGGATTGATCAGGGCCCGACAGGGACCAATATCTTGCTCTATACATTCATCGCTGTAAGCCTCCTTGAGGTAGTGGTCGACCTCTGTTTTAGAGCAGGCGAGTTGACCACTGCGCTTCTCTCTTAGCAGCTGTGACCGCAAATGGATTCGCTAGGAAGGCGGCTCGCCTTCTGGACCTCTCCTTCCTCCTCCTGCTGTGCCACTTGGCTCTCCTCAAGGTAATTAACTTCTTGCAGATTTTGCTACGTGGCTCTGCAGGAGGTCCCCTCTCCTTTTCACTCGAAACCTTGAACTGCTGCCTTAGGCTCTTCAGTTCCTGTCTTAGTTTATGTATCTTTCTCGCTCTTTTGTTCATGGTGTAGGGGGCTTTGCTATTCGCTTGTCCTCTTGCCAGAACCTCTCTACAGCTAGGCTGATGATAATTGTGGTGATTGTCTTGAGGCGTCGTCCAGCTTCTCCTTTGGCAGTTGCTTCCAAGATGGTATCGATGTCTTTATCGAACTGGAGCCACTCCTTGTCCTTTCTAGCTTGGGGCCACTTCACCTGACGATGTTCTGATGTCCTGTGTGCTTCGGGGGCTTGCATCACCTGGAGGCTCTGGGCACAGTGGGGTGACTTGGACTGGCTCCTCCTTCGTTTCACCAGGCGTGATTCCTGCACACTGTGACGCCAACACCTTCTGCACACACATCATCATGGCCTGGTGCATCCACAGGCAACAGACATCCTACAGACAACACAAAAAGGCTTAGTCATTTTTCATAGTGAGTTTTCTAAAAAAAAAAATGCATTTATTTATCACAGTTCATGGACTACATACTGAACTTTGGGGATAGAAACACAGTATCGATCCTATTGCGCTAGCATCGATCTGATACCAATATCAACGTTGGTATTGAAACTATCAATATTTGGATCGATCCAACTTTTGCTGTCAGCAAACGGTGTTAAGAAAAAAGAAAACAGTATGTCAGCATGTTAATCTCCAAAAGTTGATTCTGTTTATCTGGATGTAGTGTTACTCTCTGTGAATGATACTCTTGGCCATTGATCAGTGGGCTTTGATCAGTGGTTGTTGATCAATGGTCATGAGAATTTGCATAATTAAGATTAAGGAACTGACCTCCCAGCCCATTGTTCCTTCAGTGGGCTGGTTTCAGTCACTATGCAAATGTACTGTTTATAAGATTGGAAAAACCTGCAGTCAGCTGAGGCTGAAGAAGTCACTTGGGAGAGTGATGAAACGTTTCTCCCACTGAAAATGCTACGTCCAGATGAACAGAATCAACTTTTGGAGATTTACTTACCTGGACGATTGAGCATGCATCAAGACGTCAGCATGTTCAATTCAAGTTTTAAACAGTGCTGGAAATGCTTAGTTTAAGACACACAAAGGTAGTAACAGGAAATTTACATCTTTCAACAGTGGCAGGAGTTATGAGTTATGTTAATATTAGTGCTGTTAATCGCAATTACTTGATCAATATCCTGATTGTAATTACATTTTTTCAACTTTATATTTAAGCTTGTAACTGACATTTATGTATTATAATAAAGTAAAGGCAGAATAAACTCAAAGAATGTATGCTTAAATTCAAAGAGAATTTGAATTGTTTTCTTCAATCTTTTAACACAGGTTCTCTATATAATATATATTAGTGCTGTCAAACAATTAAAATGTTTAATCAGATTAATCACAGGATTACTGTGGATTAATTTTGATTAATCACAATTAAATATTATTCATTTTTATTCTATATTAATCGCATTTCATTTTGCATGAGCAAACCGACTCGAGAAAAAAGGGAAAATATATGCTCTTAACATGTTTATTGAACATCTTAAACAAAAATCTCTGTAAACATTTATCCACTCTCTCTCTGTCACTCTTGGGGAGGCACTTCAAGTCCTTGAAACGAGCAACCAAAGCTATGTAAAGCGTGTGTTCTCAACAATATTAATAGGTCTGCAATTTGTTGTAATCCACGTGGCAATTGTGTCAGCCAATATTTCCGGGGTAGGCCAAAGAGACTGGCTCTTAAACACACAGAGTTTAAAAGATGGCTGCAGCCACGCTTTGATTTGTGTAAAATCTACTTATTGAGCTTTGATCTGTGGGATTTTCATGTTGCCATTTTAGGGATTTGAAACCAGGTATGACAAGTGAGCAGTTAATCTGACTGTGAAACTGCATGGCCATTGGTTAACAACTTGTTATTTAATGAGCAGATCCTGGATAATCTTCCTTTGTCATGCTTAGAATGACCAAAATGTGCAAAATATTTAAGGTAATTGGCTAATATTTTTTGACTAAAAAGTTATTTAGTCAAAATTGTTTGTTTTCTATCTGTTCATGCACCAAAAGTCAGTTCCCATATAACCCTATGTTGTGCAAAACCTTAAATGTCCAACTTTACCAGGTAAATAGGCACTTTAACAACGTAATATAAAAACTGACTTGGTCTCTATAGTTAATTGCTTCCATACTTGGCAACATGTACCTGCACCATCGATTCATCCCGTCTTCAAAATCAGGACTTCACCCTCTTATTCAAATATGCAAATATCCAAATATGCTCACTTCAATCTATTAAAATGTTAAGATCCAGGCTGCAAAACAGGACTTCACAAATGAATGGATGATGCCACTGTGACATACAGTGTAAGGAATACACTAATGTGCTTGTGTGTGTTAAAGACACAAAGGCAGAGAACTTAACAAGGTGATGTATAAGTAATCCTGCAGAAGACAGGGTCTGGCTTCATAGGCTGTGATGTGTACGTCGCTGCAGTGGCCATAACTCATCCCGATCTGTCTCAAAGGCAGCGGCGTTCATCCAAATGCAGACACCAACAGACTCATTAGAGAGTCAACAGGAAAAGACAGGTTAGCTGGTTAGAAGTGTGACATGGGACGAGTTCATGGGAAGCTGGGTTCAAAACAGCTGCACTGAAATGCACTTTCATCTCTCCAGCCGCCTCATCAGACTTGTGTTTCGCTACCTTAAAAATTCACCCACACCAAAAAAAGAAATCAAAGGTCCCACATGCATGAAGAGCACAGATCAAAAGAAACTGGTAGAGAAACATTTTGGCGCTGAATCACCATTAAATACAAACTGAATTATTGATCTAACAGGTGTCAGAGGTCAGTCACAGGCTCACAGTGGAGAGACACCGGTCAGGAGGTCAGGTTTTCCCAGGTGAATCGAACCCTTGTGCTTGTTTTTCTTTGGCTGTGCGGTCATCCTCAACTTCTGCTTTTTCATCTACAGGTGTCAAATTGAAATAGCTAACATTCTGAAATTTGAGCACTTCGTTGCCCCAGCTGGTCCATCCTGGTTGAAGACTTCGTGCAAACAGCTCCAAGCACTTGTCTTCAGCTCCAATGTATGGCTTCAGCACCTCTGTGAAGGGAAAGGAATGAGGGAGAGTTATTATTGCATATTATAAGGCTTTCGGTGTCTTCCCCTGTTATTTACAATCTTCACTGTGCAAACTGAAAAATACTCCTTTCATATTTCACCTGGAGACCTAACAAACCTGAAGGTTCACACCTATGATGTGTATGGGGCACCATTTGTAAAGTGAAACATGCTGAAATTAACGGCAACATTTTTCCACATTTAGCTCAATACCTTACAAAAACATGTTTTTTCGAGTCTTTTTCTACAACATTTAGTAAAATATTTGTAGCTTTTTATATTTAAAACACAATTTTAAATGTTAAATCAGAATGTTAAATATTCACTGCTCTCCCCTGATGGTCACTTCTCACCGCCATGAGCTGCTTCACTTCTTGCCTACCAGCATGTCCAGCGATTTAGCTGAAAACATCGGAAGATCCATTTTGTCAGCCATCTAAAGGTTCAGCAGTAGTGCACCCTCAGCAGCTGCAGTCTCCACTTAACAATCGCCGCAGCACATGTCCAGCTAAATCGCTGGACATGCTGGTAGGCAAGAAGTGAAGCAGCTCATGGTGGTGAGAAGTGACAAGTGTGATTCAATGCAGAGAGGTCTATTAACACATAGTGAGTAAAAAAGGTGACTGAAAAGGAAAAACTCAATGGGAGTCCCCCAGCAGCCTCTGTCTGTTGCAGCATAACTAAGGGAGGATTCACGGTCACCTGGTCCAGCCCTAACTAGGGAAGCCATCCATCCATCCATCCATCTTCATCCGCTTTATCCGAGGCCGGGTCGCGGGGGCAGCAGCCTAAGCAGAGAAGCCCAGACCTCCCTCTCCCCAGCCACCTCCTCCAGCTTATCCGGGGAACACCAAATGCGTTCCCAGGCCAGCCGAGAGATATAATCTCTCCAGCGTGTCCTGGGTCTGCCCCGGGCCTCCTCCTGGTGGGACATGCCCGAACACCTCACCCAGGAGGCGCCCAGGAGGCATCCTTGTCAGATGCCCGAACCACCTCAACTGGCTCCTTTCGATGTGGAGGAGCAGCGGCTCTACTCTGAGCCCCTCCCGGATGGCCGAACTTCTCACCCTATCTCTAAGGGAGAGGCCAGCCACCCTTCGGAGGAAGCTCATTTCTGCCGCTTGTATCCGCGATCTCGTTCTTTTCGGTCACTACCCACAGCTCGTGGCCATAGGTGAGGGTAGGGATGTAGATCGACCGGTAAATTGAGAGCTTCGCTTTTACACTCAGCTCCCTCTTCACCACGACGGACCTGTGCAGCGTCCGCATCACTGCAGCCACAGCACCAATCCGTCTGTCGATCTCCGGCTCCCTTCTCCCATCACTCGCGAACAAGACCCCGAGATACTTAAACTCCTCCACTTGGGGCAGGAACTCATCCCGACCCGGAGTGGGCACTCCACCCTTTTCCGGCTGAGAACCATGGCCTCAGATTTGGAGGTGCTGATCCTCATTCCCGCTGCTTCACACTCGGCTGCGAACCGTTCCAGTGCGAGCTGGAGGCCTTCACCTGATGAAGCCAACAGAACCACATCATCCGCAAAAAGCAGAGATGAGATTCTGAGGCCACCAAGCGAAAGCCCTCCGCCACTTGGCTGCGCCTAGAAATCCTGTCCATAAAATTATGAACAGAACCGGTGACAAAGGGCAGCCCTGGCGGAGCCCATCACCCACCGGGAACGAGTCCGACTTATTGCCGGCAATGCGAACCAAACTCTTGCAACGGTTGTATAGGGATCGAATGGCCCGTAGCAATGGGCCAGACACCCCATACTCCCGCAACACCTCCCACAGGACACCCCGAGGGACACGGTCGAATGCCTTCTCCAAGTCCACAAAACACATGTAGACTGGTTGGGCAAACTCCCATGCACCCTCAAGTATCCTTGAGAGGATAAAGAGCTGGTCCAGTGTTCCGCGACCAGGATGAAAACCGCATTGTTCCTCCTGTATCCGAGGTTCGACTAGCAGACGAACTCTCCTTTCCAGCACCCTGGCATAGACTTTCCCAGGGAGGCTGAGGAGTGTGATCCCCCTGTAGTTGGAACACCCTTCTTAAAGATGGGGACCACCACCCCGGTCTGCCAATCCAAGGGTACTGCCCCTGATCTCCTCTCCGTGAATCGCTACCTTATCGTGGTGGAGGGGTTTGTGCGTCCCAGGGATCCCAGGGGCTATGTTGTCTGGGGGCTTTTGCCCCCTGGTAGGGTCTCCCATGGCAAATTGGTCTTGGGTGAGGGACCAGACAAAGAGCGATTCAGAAGACCCTTATGAAGAGAATATCGAGGGAACAGTTTACCCTGCCCGGGATAGGGTTACCGGGGCCCCGCCCTGGAGCCAGGCCTGGGGAGGGTGCCCGAGGGCGAGTGTCTGGTGGCCGGGCCTTAGTCCATGGGGCCCGGCCGGGCACAGCCCGAAGAGGAGACATGGGCCCATCCTCCCGCAGGCCCACCACCCGCAGGAGGCGCCATAGGGGTCGGGTGCATTGTGTGCTGGGCGGCGGCCAGGAGCGGAGGCCCTGGCGGACTGATCCCCGGCTGCCAAAACTGGCAATAGGGACATGAAGGGAAGCCAATACAGGAGAAATCTGCTCTCTCTTTCTAGTCCCTGTCAGTACTCTTGCTGCAGTATTTTGGATTAACTGAAGGCTTTTCAGGGAGTTTTTAGGACTTCCTGATAATAATGAATTACAGTAGTCCAGCCTGGAAGTAATAAATGCATAAACTAGTTTTTCAGCGTCACTCTGAAATAGGATATTTCTAATTTTAGAGATGTTGCGCAAATGGAAGAAAGCAGTCCTACATATTTGTTTAATATGTGCGTTGAAGGACATATCCTGGTCAGATATCACTCCAAGGTTCCTCACAGTGTTAATGGAGGCCAATGTAATGCCATCCAGAGTAAGAATCTGGTTAGATACCATATTTTTAAGATTTTCAGGGCCGAGTACAATAACCTCAGTTTTATCTGAATTAAGGAGAAGAAAGTTAGCGGCCATCCAGGTCTTTATGTCTTTAAGACATTCCTTCAGTTAAACTAATTGGTGTGTGTTATCTGGCTTCATAGATAGATAGAGCTGGATGTCATCAGCATCGCAGTGAAAATGTATGTCTTCTGATGATACTGCCCAAGGGAAGCATGTAAAATGTAAACAGAACTGGTCCTATCACTGAACCCTGTGGAACTCCATAATTAACTTCAGTGTGTGAAGAGGACCCTCCATTTACATGCACAAATTGGAGTCTATTAGATAGATATGATACAAACCACTGCAGCGCAGTACCTGTAATACCTACAGCGTGCTCTAGTCACTCTAATAGGATATTATGGTCAACAGTATCGAACGCTGCACTAAGGTCTAGCAGGACAAGCACAGATATGAAAGGAAGGTTGGAGATTGGCCTAAAATTAGCTAAGACAGCTGGGTCTAGAGATGGGTTTTTAAGTAAAGGTTTAACTACAGCCACCTTGAAGGCCTGTGGTACATAGCCGATTATTAGAGATAGGCTGATCATATTTAAGATTGAAGCATGAATTAATGGCAGGACTTCTTTGAGCAGTTTTGTAGGAATGGGGTCTAAAAGACACGTTGATGGTTTGGAGGAAGTAATTATTGAAGTTAACTCGGAAAGATCAACTGGAGAAAAAGAGTCTTAAATGAATATCGATGGTACTAAAAGTAGCTGTAGATAATATTACATCTGTGAGATGGTTATGGGTAATTTTTTCTCTAATGATTAAAATTTTATTTGTGAAGAAGTTCAAGAATTCATTGCTAGTTAGTGTTGAAGGAATCGTTGGCTCAACAGTGCTCTGGCTTTTTGTCAGCCTGGCTACAGTGCTGAAGAGAAACCTAGGGTTATTCTTATTTTCTTCAATCAGTGACGAATAGTAAGATGTTCTGGCTTTGCGGAGGGCTTTCTTATAAAGCAACAAACTATTTTTCCAGGCTAAATGATGATCTTCTAAATTTGTGACACGCCATTTCCTCTCCAGCTTACGAGTTATCTGCTTTAGGCTACGTGTTTGAGAATTATACCACGGAGTCAGGTACTTCTGATTTGAGGCCTTAGTTTTCACCGGAGCTACAGTATCCAGAGTCATACTTAGTGAGGAGGCAAAGTTATTGACAAGATGATCGACCTCTGTTGGAGTAGCGTTCAGATAGCTGCTCTGCTCTGTGTTGGTACAGGCCATTGAAGATGATAACAGTGGGTGGATTATATTCTTAAACTTAGTTACAGCGCTTTCAGGAAGACATCTACTGTGATAAAGTCTACTCTCCACTGCTGTGTAATCAATTATTGTAAATATAAATGTTATCAGGAAATGATCAGACAGAAGAGGGTTTTCAGGAAACACTGTTAAATGTTCAGTTTCTATGCCATATGTTAAAACAAGATCTAGAGTGTGATTAAAGTGGTGGGTGGGTTCTTTTACATTTTGAGAGAAGCCAATTGAGTCTAATAACAGATTAAATGCCATGTTGAGGCTGTCATTTTTAGCATCTACATGAATGTTAAAATCACCCACAATAGTTATTTTATCTGAGCTGAGCACTAAATCAGCTAAAACGTCTGAGAAATCAGACAGAAATCTGTGTAAGGCCCAGGTGGACAATAGATGATAACAAATAAGACTGGTTTTTGAGTTTTACAGCTGGGGTGGACAAGGCTACGCATCAGGCTTTCAAAAGAATTAAAAGTCTGTCTTGGTCTTTGGTTGATTAATAGGCTGGTGTGAAAAATTGCTGCCACACCGCCCCCTCGGCCTGGTCTTCGAGGTTTCTGGTAGTTAGAATGACTCGGGTGTGCTGAGTCATTTAAACTAACATAATCATCCTGCTGCAACTAGGTTTCTGTAAGGCAGAGTAAATCAATTTGTTGATCAATTATTAAGTCATGTACTAACAGACTTGGAGGAGAGAGACCTAATATTTAATAATCCACATTTCACTTTTTTACTCTTTGGTTCAGATGTGGATACTGTATTGTTCTTTCTGTGTGATTTTTTATGTTTAAGTTGTTTATTACTGGTTTTTAGTTTTTTTTTGTCTGTTTGGGAGCTGACAGAGTCTCTACGGAGATGGGTTTTTGGGGGGGTAACAGGAGGAGAGAAGCTGCAGAGAGGCGTGTAAGACTGCAACTCTGCTTCCTGGTCCCAACTCTGGATAGTCATATTTTGGGGGATTTAATAAATTTATCCATATTTCTAGAAATGAGAGCTGCTCCATCCAAATTGGGATGGATGCCGTCTCTCCTAAGAAGACCAGGTTCCCTGCAGAAAGTTTCCCAATTATCTATGAAGCCCACATTGTTTTTTGGACACCACTCAGACAGACAGCAATTTAAGGAGAACATGCGGCTAAACATGTCACTCCTGGTCTTATCGGGGAGGGGACCAGAGAAAATTACAGTCCAACATTGTTTTGGCAAAGTTACACACCGATTCAATATTGATTGTAGTGACCTCCAATTGATGTAACCGGGTGTCATTACTGCCGACGTGAATTATAATTTTACTGAATTTACTTAGCCAGCAGTTTTAAATTTCCCTCAATGTCGCCTGCTCTGGCCCCTGGAAGACAATTGACTATGGTTGCTGGTGTCTCTAGCTTCACGTGTCTCAGTACAGAATTGCCAATTACCAGAGTCTGACCCCCGGCGGGTGTGTCGCCGGGTGGGGAAAAATGGTTAGACATATGAACAGGTTGATGGTGTACCTGGGGCTTCTGTTTAAGACTATGTTCCCTCCTCACCGTCACCCAGCCGCCCTCTTTCCGCAGCTTCTTGGGGTCTGCCGGGGGACAGCTAGTGGGGCCTACGCTATCTTCGGCTGCACCACCTATAGGGGCCTGGCTAGCTACAGGTGAATCAAGGGTGCGAAGCTGTGTCTCCAAGTTACATGCAGTCTGTTTCTGATAATATGGTTAATTGCTCTAGATGGCCTCTCGCTTAAAAAACTAAGGTGAGGAGTTCAGTCATTTGGGAGGAGCTCACAGAAGAGCTGCTACTCCTTCACATCTAAAGGACCCAAATGAGTTGGTAAGGGCACGTGACTAGATGCTTCCTGGGTGAGGTGTTTTCGGCATGTCCTACTGGTAGAAGGCTCCGGGGTAGACCCAGGACACGCTGAAGAATTATGTCTCTCGACTGGCTTGGGAAAGCCTTGGTGGCCCCCTGGATGAGCTGGAGGAGGTGGCCAGGAAGAGGGAGGTTTGGGTGTGTCTGCTTAGAATGCTCTTCCTCTAGGCCTGGGAGCTTGAGGGTCCTGCACAGTATCTTAGCTGTTCCCAGGACTGCGCTCTTCTGGACAGAGATCTCCGATGTTGTTCCCGGGATCTGCTGGAGCCACTCGCCTAGCTTGGGAGTCACTGCACCTAGTGCTCCGATTATTACTGGGACCACTGTTACCTTCTCCCTCCACATCTTCTCGAGCTCTTCTCTGAGCCCTTAGTATTTCTTGAGCTTCTCGTGTTCCTTCTTCCTGATGTTGCTATCATTTGGGACCGCTACATTGATCACTACAGCCGTTTTCTTCTGTTTGTCTACCACCACTATTAGGCTCCGGTTGGTTCGCCACCACCATTTTGTCTGTCTGTATCTGGAAGTTTCGCAGGATCTTAGCTCGGTCATTCTCCACCACCCATTTTGACCAAGGGACTTCCAGGTTATGCTCGGCACAGATGTTCCTGTACACTATGCCGGCCACTTGGTTATGGTGTTCCATGTATGCCTTGCCTGCTAGCATCTTGCACCCTGCTGTTATGTGCTGGATTGTCTCAGGGGCATCTTTACACAGCCTGCACCTGGGGTCTTGCCTGGTGTGATAGACCCCAGCCTCTATGGATCTTGTGCTCAGAGCTTGTTCCTGTGCTGCCATGATTAGTGCCTCTCTGCTGTCTTTCAGTCCAGCTTTGTCCAGCCACTGGTAGGATTTGCAGAGGCAGGTTATTGGTCAGTAGTTGGAAGGGACCGGTCCATTCTGGGGGTCTTTGAGGATCAGAACTGTCCGGCCTTCAGTTAGCCATTCTGGGTGTCTCTCGTCAACTAGCAGCTGGTTCATTTATGCTGCCAGACGCTTGTGGAGTGCAGTCAGCTTCTTCAGCCAGTAGGCGTGAACCATGTCGGGGCCTGTTGCTGTCCAACTCTTCATACGGAAGACCATTTCTTGGATGTCTGCCACTGTGATGGTTACTGGACCCTATTCAGGGAGGTTGCTGTGGTCTGCCTTCAGATCCACTAGCCACTGAGCATTGCCGTCATGGGTTGCATCCTTCTCCTATATTCTCTTCCAGTATTGTTCCATCTCCAGCCTTGGTGATGCTGTTCTCATATTGTTCCCCTGCCACTGAGAGTACACCTTGGCTGGTTCTGTGCCTGCCTTCCAGCCTTCTGTCTTCCTATCTGTCTGGTGTACCTCTTTAAGCAGCTGGCCAAGGCTGTGAGTCGTTGCTTGGCAGTTTCCAAGGCCTCAGGTATGGACAGCTTCCTGTACTTCTTAGGCACCTTCTTCATTGCACCTTTCTGCAACTCCGATAGTTGGCTAACCTTTGGCCTCCTTCTCCATGGAGGGTACTGCCCCTTGTGGCTGTTCAACTTGTAGCCAAGCATCTCACTGATCACTGCTGCCATATTGTAGATCAGCTTGTTAGGCTCAGTAATGGTGGCTGTAGGTATCGTCCGTAGTGCTGCATTAACATCATCGAGCAGACCTTCTGAGGGTACTTCACGTAGTCTTGGTAACTGGCTACGAGGGATCCAGGTTTCAAGCTTGGCCTTGATCCTATGTTTCAGGTCAGTTCCTCTCGCACTCAACGATCCTTCTCCTATCGCACTTGAGGGTTGGAACCCAATCTCGGGTGGGGGTGATGATATCTTCTGGACAGAAGATACCCCTGACCTGGCGTCCTGGCTCCCCCTTGCCATAGCATTTATGTTGTACCTCGTCACTCTCTAGCTGTGAGAGCAGTCCCTTCTTTCGAATTTTGGAACACTGAGCTACTAGTTGTTTCGTTCAATAATAAATCGCGTTCCCCTGAGAGGGAGTGAGATGACGTCAAGCCTCTCTTTTTCATAGTCTCTGCATATTCATTGTCAAGGTCTTACATTGATTCTAAGAAGCAGAGTGGATGCTGGAATCAAGGTTTAACACAATCAGTGCAAACAGGACAAAACTGAAATCTGAGCAGTAGAAATGCCCGCTCTGACAAGCCAGTCCTGTCAGAAGTTGATGATTTAATGAATTTAAGAGTAGTTATGAATTGAAGCAGTATTTTCTCCTCCAATCTGCAGACATTTTGGAAAGACACAAAGTTTTTTCGCAGTGGATAACAAATTCATTCATAAAATTGTGTGGCTGAAAAAGTAAAGTGATGAATCTGTAGTTAATTCTCTTCCTTTACAAAAAATAGATGTTGTGGGTGTTTTAAATTCAAGAGCTGCAATTACTGCTAATAACATCAAGATGTCATATTTCATACATGTACTGAAGAATATACCGAAGAAGCGACAGACACACACACACACACACACACACACACACACACACACACACACACACACAGAGACACACACACCTGTGATAGCAGAATTCAGAGCTTATCAATCTAGTTGTGTATCAAGGTAACGATCATTGACGTGACACTATTGCCCTCTGGTGGCAAAGACACTACACTGTACTTGAATATTCACCTGACAGCGAAGGCTTCTGAGAGTGCAGAGCTGATGGGACACTGACAATCAAACGCTGATCCTCCACAGGCACCTCTGATGTCTCTGAGGGGCTGAAAGAGGGTGCACAAAGTCCGTCAGCATAAACATGATTTGATTAGCTGAAGAAATAAAGGAGGCCATCTATACAAACAACCATCACTGAACAGAGGTGGTGGCTTACGACACCAGTTATCAGCCACCTGCATTACAGTTTTGAGATCTCAAACCAGGCATTTCCACCCCCACTCACACCTTGCCTCAGGTGACCTGGATAGTTCACATGATTGTGGTGTGGGACAATGTCTTACAGAGGTTTCACACCTTTTAAATTCCAGAGCTGCTGTTGCCTTGAATAATATCAAGATGTTACATTTGATACATGCAAACCTGAAGAAGTGATATACTTAGACATTGCTTTAACACCTGTGATAGCTTACCATATAACTTCAGGGATAAATCCTCCTGCTATCAGCCACCTACAGTGCAGCATGATGGTGGAGTGGAACAATGTCTTATAGAGGTTTCACACCTTAGTGTCGATGGCGGTAATGACCACGCCTTTTTTCACACTTTGGTTCATGCGACACCTTTAGTGTGTTAGCAACCCTCAGGACCACGTCCAAGGGGACAAACTCCACTAAGGGTTAAATACCTTGGACTCTCCATCAGTTTGGAACTGAAAAAACTCTTGGATGAGAAGCAAAATGTGTTCAAGGGTCTAAAAAAGTCATTCTGCCCTCCTTCAAACACTCAAGACTACCATGACCTGGATGACTGAGAAACTATGATTTATATATCCAGTCCTGCAAAAGTCTTGAGTCAGTCCTCATTTCTCTATATTATGGTCTGATGAAATGAAGAAGAAGATGCCTGAGGAGCTATTCCTGAGGACTAGAACTGACAAGAAGCTTATGTAAGAGCTTATCTTTTCAAGCTCATTAGAATTGTACAAACTCAGTTTTTGCCTTATATACTGTATTTTGCTTTACGTTTGCACACATTTCAATAAATCGCTGCACCTTTTTCCAGTTTTCCTAAAAAACATCTTTTAAAAATGAGTTACTCAAGACTTTTGCACGGTACAATATGGAATTTAAAGATGAAACTCAAACATTTCACACCTCTCTGAGATATCAGCAGAGCAACGATATCGGCCCAGGACCAAGACTTCATACGGTTTCTTGTGTGGTGAGTCTAGCGGAAACACAAATTGCCCAAATGTGGTGACCTGAGGAGAAATAGCATTGTCTTAAAAACACTTGGATTGACATTAGCAGGTAATGCTTCCAGTTCCTAAACAATTAATTAGTTGAAAGTTCTGTATTATCTGTACCTTGACCCAGAACCATTCGGCCACAACTTCTACGCCCCAATGTGGATACAGCTCATCACGGACAAAACGCAGGTGGCTTGGCCGGTTTGTCACCCAGGTCACCACTAAACAGTTTGGAGATGCCAGCAGGGGAATAGGGAGCCGCTTTAGCTGGGATGAGGGCAACGAGCCGTATCTTCAATGAGAAAATTGATATAGTCAGTGTAAATTTCTCAACTGTGGGATAATAAAGGTTTATTCTATTCTATTCTAAATACAACCACCATGCCCATTACTTTTCTTTATTTTCTAGCCATTTTCGCTCCTTCAACCAGTTTTTGTCTGGTGCCACCATCAGGCTGAAATCTGAAGGTTCAGAGTGATTAACCTTTACAAGTTTAATGACTTATGTGAACTTTTCAGGTCATGTTTTTTTGCAAATTTAGTGAGAAAACTTTACATCTGCTGTATGCACAAACAGTTTTGGTTCACAGATGATACATTTTTCTGACTCTAGTGATTGCATGACTTCTTCTTTATAATAACTGTGAGTAATTTTGATAGAAATGTATAAAAAGGATTGGCTGGATTGTCAGGACATTTGTTATGCATAAGGCTCATGTTGCCGTGATTATTAATTCTAATAATGCTGATATTTCCTTCCGTTATAGCTTTAGGCAGCTTTTTTCTTAGAGGACACTGAATGTTTTGAGCTCTTGAGGCCTCAAAATCCTTTATATAAAACAGACTGGGATGAAAATATCTCTCTGATTAATATCCATGGTAAGACCATAATATTTTACAGTACGGGGACATGTGCAAAAATACTGACTTTATCAGTTTCTTTTCTTAGAAGCTCTCTTATTTGTTATTCTTATTCACCCTGCTTTATATGCTCTTGTAACATGTAGATTTCATACCCAGAAATCTATAAAGTTTTATCCTCTTTTGCTTCACTCCTCCAAAAATACTTGAATACCGAATTACCTGTGACTTCTTTTCACAGACTTGTTTTCCCATGGTGGATCCATAACGATTAGGTCGAACCTTGTTCCGTCTGTGTGAGAAACAAGCAAAGAATGTCAGGCTGTGAAACAACAAACAAGATCTCTCTTGAGATGATGAGAAATTACACTGAGCCATACCACAGTTATTTACAACACTTAAGTTCAGGGAAGAGTGCCCATGTTTTTGCATCACACAAAGATAAACTTTTGCCTTTCAAATAATGGTATCACAAGCACAAAGAATTGTAAGGCTTTAAAAAAAAAATTAATAACCTTTGTTTCAGTTAACATTTCTTTGTAGTTCACATGCACTGCTCCCAGTGTTTTACTCACAGTGGACTAATGGCTGTATCCTCGTGAAATCAGACAGCAGGAAAGCCGTGTGTGGGGGTATTACATATTCCTCTCCCATCAGGGTAACCACTGTAGCCCAGTCCGTCTTGTTCTCTGTCACCTGAGAGAACAAGTCGACGTGAGACGTACAGCCATTCTCGCCAACAAGTAACTGAGCGCCCCGTTCCTGCTCCTCATCCTCCACCAGAGGGAGATCTTTAGCCATTTCACAAAGAGCAGCGAGGTTGCACTCCTGTGAAGGAAGAGGCTCTTTGTCCACGTTTGTCTGTCCATTCAGATAGCCGAGCGGTTGTGCAGAATCCACCAAGTACTTGGTTCCCTCCAGAATAACAGACTTTATCTGCGTCATGGCACATAACAGAGATGATTTAGTCTGAATACTAAACCAGCTTCTTACCTGTAATATTTTAAACTTGGATTAATGCACAGTAACTTGAAACAAAGCTCCACTGGTTGAAAGTGTTGGAGATAAAAGTCAATGCAGCAGTTGTAGAAATCTTGTCTTTTAATTATTTTACAATGCCTCAAAAATGGACATCTTACAAAAGCGCATACCTCTTAATCTTTCAATTTAGTTGTTCTCAGTCCAATCACCACAGATGGATCAAATGAAGCACCTAGACGTGTAGTCTGCCTTTAAAACCATCTGTAAAAGGAGGGATCGTCCTAAAGAGCTCCCTGAATTTGAGCGTGCCGATGTAATCAGATGTAACTGTTGCAATAGGTCAGCTTGTGAAATGTCTTCCCTCCTAGATATTCCACGATCGATTATGAGTGGAAGCAAAGTGGAAGCATTTAGCAATCACAGCAACTCAGCCACAGAGTGGAAGACCACATAAATTTACATAGTGAGGTTGCGTAGTGCTGAGGATCATAGTGCATAAAAGTTGCCAACACTCTGCTGACTGAATAACTGCAAGTTCCAAACCTCCTCTGGCATTAACATCAGCACAAAATATGTGGACAGAGAGCTTCACTACTTTGTCCATATAGTGCTCGTCAGTCCATATGTGTGCACTGGCTTATTGAAATTCTCTAAAAATATCACTTCCTAACTAAAATGACTTATTTTAAAATGAAAACTATAATACACGTATAAATAATGGTTATTTTATCGCAAAGTGACATTGTGATTACTGCATGTCGTGTTTTAGTTATAAATCATAACACATTATGATTACAATAAAGAAGGTCCACTTCATTGTTATGTTTGTTATGGATGGTGTATTATTGTGTAAATAAAAAACAAATAATAATACTAAGCCATACAGTGTCTTGCTAACGTATTCGGCCCCCTTGAACTTTTCCACATTTTGTCACATTACAGCCACAAACATGAATCAATTTTATTGGAATTCCACATGAAAGACCAATACAAAGTGGTGTACACGTGAGAAGTGGAACGAAAATCATACATGATTCCAAACATTTTTTACAAATAAATAACTGAAAAGTGGGGTGTGCGTAATTATTCAGCCCCCTGAGTCAATACTTTGTAGAACCACCTTTTGCTGCAATTACAGCTGCCAGTCTTTTATGATATGTCTCTACCAGCTTTGCACATCTAGCGACTGAAATTCTTGCCCATTCTTCTTTGCAAAACAGCTCCAGCTCAGTCAGATTAGATGGACAGCGTTTGTGAACAGCAGTGGAATTCCAGTAAAATTGATTCATGTTTGTGGCTGTAATGTGACAAAATGTGGAAAAGTTCAAGGGGGCCAAATACTTTTGCAAGCCACTGTATATAAATCAGATATTTAAAAGAAGCATTAATGTATAATTAACAACAATCATAGTGCTAATAATCAACTTATATGAATAAAAGTCAATTACATTGACTCAAACAGGAAGATTCTGTGGATAACTGTATCTGTCAGGTTGACAGGTATGTTTACACTTTGACCACTTTTTCCATAGACTTCTTGTGACTCTGATTTTCCCCAATCATTTTTTCTCTTTGTGATGCTTTAACTTCAGTGGGGCAATACAATCCCTGCCAGAACAAATCTATTGACAGATGACAGATTATATTGTATTTGTAGTTGAGACTCAGAATAAGTATCAGCCTACCTTCTCGTGAAAGACCAGTGAATCAATTTCCCCTTGGTTGAGTTCATGGTGTTTTCGTTTCCTTTTCTGTAAGTCAAATTGATGAAGTGATAGAGAGTAAGCACAACAAAGAGCAAAACGTAGGGCCAAAATGATCATGGTATTGTTCTTTACAGCTCTAACCAAGCAAGCAGTAGCACCACTGTAATCCACTGTGTCAATCTATAAAGTAAATTCTACTGATCTGGCATTAAACTGAGCTGACAGAGTTAAGTTTTACATAGCTGTCATTTTAATATTTAAACAAATATCAGCGGTGCTGAAATATGCAGAATAACTTTGTGCAAGTCTGTTTGCAGATTTTATGTGAGTTAAAATGTATCCAGTCAGTCTGAATTCTTCATTATTGTAAGTCACCATAAAAGTAGCAGGTTTAAAATGCTACTTTGTAATTGTATTTTTCTGCTTCAGTGTCAGGATCCTTGGTTTACTTGCTTGCTCACTGTTGCATGTTACTGGAATGCTTGATAAGAACAAGGTGAAGAAGCATTAATGTATTAGCAACTCCTGAGCTTTAAGTTCACTATGGTTAAGAGAGTTACATATTAACTTTTATAACACATCAACATTTTATTTCCCGCATAACAGAAAACACGATCACGACAATAGAAACCAACCTTTTGGCGCAACCAGGTAGGTTTATTGGGTGCGAACAGGAATGTCCTCAGAGCCTGACATAATGACCACTGATAAAACTGATGTCAGTACTAGGTACTAGTACATGACATAAGACTAGTACTTATGTCATGTGACACATGCCACACCCAACCTCCCTCTTAAAGTGAAGAGTGAAAAAGCTTTCAATAGGAGCTGGCTTTTGAATGGAGGATAGATAAAATAAGATAGAATAAAATAAGAAATGATCAAGAAACCTTATATGTCTCTCACAGAGACGCCAGATGCTACTGAATGTGGGCTCAGTGGGAAATCTACCCTACCCTAAAGAGGAAACTGTGGAAGAGAACCAGTGAGATGTTATCTGCAGAGCTATCCTACAAAAAAAGAGTCATCCCTGCAGCAGATGATCCTGCCAGTTGACTGTCAACATGCTACAGGTGCTGTAGGCGAACTGTTTGATAGCTGAATATCTTTTTGGTCTTAAAAGTGCTTACTGTCAAGTGCTTTTTGGTATTGCAGATATGGCTTGTGCTTATGCGTTGAATTACAGAGCATCGGGCTCCTTGGAGCCCCTGGTAGAGGTGACTGTCATGTTGTTACTGACTATTTGTACAACCTGTACAACTATATTAAGAGCTTTTTTTGCATTGCCAGTAGCAATTCAGATGTGAGTCAGTAATTCTGTTCATAACTTTTATGGAGCTACAGGAGACCATACCTCCAACTGAGACAAAGACCTGGATGACAAGCTTTGTACTGCAGATTTGAGGGATACATTCATACCCCTCACCCCCGCCTTACAATACCCCCATCACGACTCTGCTATGCCCCCCTGAAGATGTGAGCCAGGTCTTCAAGAGACAGAAAACCTGGAAAGCACCAGACACAGACAGTTTGTATGTGGTTGTTCTAGTTGTGGAGATTCTGTAGCTTGCGTCAGGCCCTCCTGTGGGCTCACCTCCTTTAGGATCTGATGAAGATTGGAGTGAAAATGTCTTGATGCATTCTCAATCATCCAGGTAAGTAAATCTCCAAAAGTTGATTCTGTTCATCTGAATGTAGCATTTTCAGTGGGAGAAGCGTTTTGTCACTCATCCAAGTGACTTCTTCAGTCTCAGCTGACTGCAGGTTTCCCCAATGTTATAAACAGTACATCTGCATAATGACTGAAACCAGCCCATTGAAGGAACAATGGCCTGGAAGGTCAGTTCCTTCATCATGATTACGCAAATTCTCATGACCATTGATCAACAACCACTGATCAGTGAGCTGAGATTGAAGAAGTTACTTGCATGAGTGATGAAACTGAAAACGCTACGTCCAGATGAACAGAATCAACTTTTGGAGACTGGAGAGAAAATAAGAGCCAGCTGATCACCACAGGCTTAAGGGGAGACATAAGGGGATTATGTCTCCCCTGCTAATATGCTAATATCACATTACTGTGTTTCATTAGCCTACTAAACCACATTAGAATACATTGTTATATTTTATCTCCATGTGGTCTGTCTTGAGGCTATGTGATAGAGTGTAATTGGACTCCATAAGTATTAAAAACCAGGCGTGTCCCAACAGATGGCAAAAACAAGACATATCTGAATGCGTCTGAAAAGGTGGTCTTAAAAGCCGTTAGAAAAGCAAAACAAGTAGTGGACCCTGAAAATGGCAAAAACAAGAATATGTGTCCCGTCTATATGTGCGTTAATTTACTTCTTCAAAACTTCTAAATCGTACAAGGAGGCCCATTCATTCCTTTTTCTCTGTGCTGTGGTGGAAGTGCAGATATAATAGCCACAAGATGAATGCGGTCGGGGTTACTCCAGGCGCATGGGTAACTCAAATTTTACATCCATCAGTCTTGGTTGTTGTTGGTTTTGACACAAAGTGGGACTCTTACTACCGCAAAAACCAGAAGAGCCTGACAATTATAACAAGTAAATACTTGAACAGTCACTAACCTTTTAGTAAAACAACAACCACAACAGCAACAAATAAATAAATAACATTAAAAATTAATTATTTATGCATTCCCTCATGCCTTTATGCACTATATCAACAGATATTTCATGTTTCATTAAAAGGTGTATACTCGTCGTCGTTATAAAGGCATTTTATCTTTTTACTTCATAAAAATGTGCAAAACTGCCTTCTAGAAATATATATGAACGATTTATTCCCCCAAACATATACATATTCTAAAAAGTTTGATTTGATTCATGTGGGAATATGAAAAAAAATTGCACTTTCATGCATCACTTGAGAAAATGCAGCAGCATTTACCTTTGAGGGTTTGCATGTTTTCTGCAGCACCTCCGTGTTCCCTGCATCCACATCTGCTCTGTTATTCTCGTTATAGTAGCTCTTGAAAACCTGGAAGCACTGCCTTTTGAAACTACACTTGACAGCTGACTTCTGATTCTCTCTCCATCGTATGCACGGCGAATATCCCCGCTCGATAAGCGAGCATGAATCCAAAACCCAGCCGAGGCTTCCGTGGAGCACCACGGACATCGTTAAAGGGGGTGTTGTTTGATATCAAACGGGATTTAAGCTCGTGCTGGAGAGCAACCGGACACGTGAACGCAAACGAGCCTATTTCTCTGAAAATAAAACCGAAACTTGCGCGGTAAAACTCAGTCGTTTACCCACGTAGATCATCGCGGAAGTAGATGACGCAAGCTTTCTGTCCCTTATGACGCTCCGTAGAAACACCAGCGCTTTACGGATGAAATCACTACACGAAGGGCAGAGCAGAGGAGTGAGAGGAACGAGTCCTGCGGAAACTACACAGACTTTTAATACCAGCCCAGACAAAGCGGGTGTGTGTCTCTCACTCCTGTCTGGACGGGGACGACCGTTCATTTCAGAGTAACGTCAAAAAAGGCGAAGCGGCGACGATGCTGACTTCTGCCTCTCAGTGTCGGTCTGCAGCAGCTTCCTTGCAGCAGGGAGAGAAGAAGATCCGTGTTTACGACCTCCGCTTAGAAACGGAGGCGAAAACCTGCAAGCTGTTTAAAATAGCTGGTCGGGACTTCAACGACTTTCTCCAAGCTCTGCACAAGGTAATGTCTGCTACCTTGATTTGAGGTCAAGGGCGAGGTCAGAAAGTTCTTACATACATTTTCATGGCACTTAGAGCCCAAATGATCGGTCGGCCTACTGCCAGTGTATCAGCCAGCACCATCTTATCATAGGTGTATGCATATGGAGGAATTAATCTCGGTAAAAAGATGGGTTTGGAAAAATTGTCACCGGTTTGTCCATCATAAAGACGAGACCGTTATAATTTAGCAGTAAAAAATATCCTCTCCTTCGGAATTCATTGCTGAAAGAAACCGTGTAAACAGTTTACCTGTAGAGCATGTAAACAGCCACAAAAAGGACCCGATTTATGATGCTTTAGAACTGGAGTGCAGTATCCTGCGAGGTAGTTCTGTTATTCTGTCCGCAGAATTAAGACTGCAGGCTAGAATAATAGAAACTCCTCTGTGTGTAATGTTGTGCAGAAGACCTGTTCTTTGTAGATGATATTAGTGTCAGATTTTAGAAGGCAGCCAAAGAACATCTGTTATTGGTGCAGTGGTTCATATTCTGTATGTAGAAAACCAGTTTTTCCTAAATAGAAACTGATTTTGGAACCTGCCACAGCGGGTTTGGCCTCCCTCCAAAGGGACATGAGGACTCTGATTTTCAAAGACTTTTAACTAGATCCCCACTGATATTTCACACTGATACCAATACTGGTGATCTAAAACTCCAATATTCCAGTGTGTCAGTGTGTATTCTGCTGTTTTGTTTTGTTTTGTTTTCCGAATAAACGAAAGGGAAGCTAAAGTGCCCTCTGGTGGAAAACAAATTACGCAATGTCAACAGTTATAACATGATTGAAGGGTGCTTCTTTACTTTTTAATTTTCACTATCAGCTGTCAATTTTTTACCAGGAAAATCTATGAAAATTATATACAGTGAGTAAGAGTTATGTTCACAGGAGCCCTTTGTTTCAGTAACAAACAAATTTGCAACATTTTTGCAAACTTATTTGGATGTTAATATTACTGGCAGACACTACTGAGAGTGCTGTAAGCAGTGCAGTCTGTGCCACTGTGCTGTCTAATTTATCCCAAGAATCTTTATCTGAATTTATTTTTATTTATAATAATAAAGTTTTGGATATTAGATAAATATGCATCGGCGATAGGCCAGTATTCAATGGTGACATAAACTACATCCTCCTGAGTAATAGAAATTTGGTGAACGTCTTAAATACTTCAAACAAAAACTGATGTCATGATCTTTGTAGGAGTAGGAGAGTTGAGACTTGTTTCTGATCATCAGAAGGTCAGTTTGAACTGCAATAATCCAAGTTATAGCATAACTTTGACATGTGTTAACCATTAGACGAGCAGAAGTGCCATTTATCTTCCATTATGCTCA
Source organism: Oreochromis aureus (assembly GCF_013358895.1). Taxonomy (NCBI): domain Eukaryota; kingdom Metazoa; phylum Chordata; class Actinopteri; order Cichliformes; family Cichlidae; genus Oreochromis; species Oreochromis aureus. The sequence continues at coordinate 21,574,084 of NC_052950.1, forward strand.
CAGTGGGGAATGTAGGCTTAAAACAACCTTAAGAATATTTTGGCCACTATATTAAAACATAGTTTGAAATTTGTATAAAAGTTTAAAAATAAAATCGCAGTCACTCATGCTCATCATGAACGCACCTATATGCTGTAATGAGTGAGGCATTACATATGTGAGATGCAACAAAGGCTTGTCCAGTGTTTTCTTAGGTATGAATGTAAGTGAGGTGTCGACATCCACATGCAGGAAGAGGGCTACCTGTATCACGAAGGACCCCACTCATCCAGCACACCCATTCTTTGCCCGCTCCCCTCAGGCAGGTGGCTGAGGAGCATTAAATGCAAAAAAACTACCAAACTGAGAAACAGCTTCATTCCAGAAGCTGTGAGACTTCTCAATGCATAAACAGACAAAAACTGTTATACTACCAATACTTTACTGACACCGTCACTTTATCAATGCTGGTCATCATGGCCTCTTGCTGCTAAAATATTTATACCTATATCTCTATATCTATACTCCATACTGGTACTCAGATTGTTGCACTCTATATATATTGTATTATTTTATTACTTGTTATTTGTTATTTCTGTTTTTTTTTCTGTTTATTTGTTATTTTGTTTCTTTTCGCTTCTATGGATAACCGGGACCTTGTGTACATAATTTCGTTCCACCTCATGTAAACATGTGATGCGAATGACAATAAAGCTTCCTTGATCCTTCATCCTTCATCCTTGACATGGTTTACCCAGCATAATGATTGATGATGATAATTAATCAATGATTACTGAGGATTAGGATTATTCTGACATATTATTACATATTATGTAAGAATGGGATAAATCAACTAGGCAATCAGCCAGGTAACGAGTATCATATTTTCTGTTAAGTGAAGTTATTTTGGCTTCAAAATGTCAGAAAATGTGATAAAATCTTGCAGCGTTACAGCTGCACAAAGCTTCAGGTGCTGACATACGAGTTCTTGTTTTCTCTAACGAGTCCAGACAGTGAAGGTCAGCTTCCTGACAGAAATATGTGCCTCCTTTTGAAGAAAAAAAAAAAATGCTGAACAGGACTGATTACCAATTCTGTTGATTTATTTTTAGGTTTGGCTAAAACCTGTGTGGTGCTGCCAAAAATGTGCCTTTGCAGGGCTAACAAGGAAAAAGTAAAAAAGTAAACCTGGAGGTACCAGGTACTTTTACTGGCTAAAGTTAACAGAAGAAATGATTGGTCTGGCACTGATTAGAACCTGGAAGTTGACATTGTGGATGGGTATGAAATCCTGGGTGTTCGCTTTAACATTAAACTCGACTTGTCCGATAACATGTGTGTGAGGCACATGTGTATATCAAGGGTGAAAGCTGCTGGGGAGGCTGAGATCTGTTTGGGTGTGCAGGGCATTACAGAGGGCCTTTTATGACACAATGATAGGTTCTGCTATTTTTATGCAGTTGTCTGCTGGGGAGGTGTAGACCCCATAGATTAGGTGGGTGAGAGGAAGATGTTAGTTCTCTTGGCTGCAGAAGCTCCTTCAGCACTAGACCGTTACAGCCACGGTGTAGGTCCTTCATCCCACCACACTGCACAACACCCATACAGGATGAATACGGTTTAAAAAGTATATTTTTATTAGTATTACTCCCATTGCACTTTATGTACACACATATATATATATATTTTTAAAAACATTGTTTTGTTTTTTGCTGTATATAGTATTTATTTCTATTTGTATTTTTCTAATATATCTCTACTTCTTTTTTTCTTCCTGTCCCATGTGTTGCTGTAACAAATGAATTTCTCCAGCGTTGGATTTAATAAAATCTATGTCTAAAACGACTCGCTAACCATTACCACATTTTTACTGTTATAGGTATTTGGAATCCCTTCATCTGAGACATTTGTGGTGGCAACGACTGACAGAATTGTTCTAGATTTTGACAGATTTAGTAAGTAAATCTATCAGATATTGATAAGTGTTTTGAGCTTAAGTGAAATATCAAGATGAACCTGCATTTCATCTGATTGAATTCTAGAGGAACTCCAGGATGACACAACCCTTTACTTGTTGCAACATGAGCACCAGGTTCTGCCTACGGCAACGGTGGAAAACATATCGTTTATGCCTCACTATGATACGCTGATAAAGGGTGGGACTTATGAGTACTATGCTAGTGAAAACAAGGAGTCATTAGGTAAGTGCTAAAACGCTCATGGTCGTGTACTTGGGATGATTGCAGATTAGCCTTTTGCGATCTGTTTGTTTCTTGCTGCTTATCTTTTTTTTCCTTTTCCAGCCTATCCACTTGCCGAGCTCATCGACAACTCTCTTTCAGCCACAGCTAAAAACACAGGAACGAGGATAATAGAGATAAGGATGGTTGGTTCTGAAACTGCAAATACACGTTTATTGAATACTGGATTAATGTCATGCACCCAGAAGAGTGCTAACTCAGTATTTGTATCTGTTTAACAGCAGTTTGATGAAAGTCTTGGGAAACCTGCCGTCATTGTCCTGGACAATGGACGTGGCATGACTACAAAGCAGCTCAATAAATGGGCAGTTTACAGACACTCCAAATTTACAAAAGAAACCGGCAGTTTTGCAAGGTTGGTTTGTTTTATTTTAAATTCCAAAATTACAGTAGTTTGGTCCTTTCCAGCTCTTTATTCAAAAGTAGTTCCAAAAGTTGGGACACTTTTTAAAAAAACGAAAAAACCCAAAACAAATACATAAAAGCAGAATGAAGTTTGCAAATCACATAAATCTCATGTTTAATTGAAAATAGTAAAAAGAGTATAAATCCAGAAATGCTGCTGGCTTCTTGTGGCCTGAGCTCATTTAAGAGTGGAGTAGTGAAGTGGAAAACCGTCCTGCAATCTGATTTATCAAAAATTTAAATGTGGAAATCTTGAACGCTGAGTCCTCTGGGCTCCAGCTTCTTATCACCTCAAAATCTGTGAAGGCACCATTGATGCTGAATGACATTTTGAAGTTTGGGAGCAACATGGGCAAAATCCAGCAGATTGCTTTCTCACAGAATTCTTGCTTAAAAACAAGCACAAACCACATTCTGCACATATTACATGAACATGCCTCTGGAGTAGAGTCTGGGTGCTTAAGCGGCCTTTGATTCAGACCTGTCACCCTTTAAAACCTTTGGCTCACCACAAACCAAAAATATCATAAAGGCCAGTTGAAATCCTGTCTGAGGCAAGAATATGAAAACATTTCACATGCTGCTAAAAGAAAGGAAATGTGAAATGGTGGAGCTGCATTCACCTATTTTGAATTAAACCTAGTATTTAAATCATTTTGCATTTTTTTTTTTTTTTACTCAGCATCCCAACTTCTTCTGAACATCTATCTTAATTTAAAAAAGGCACAAATTAAGCTGTGCATTTATTTTTCTCTTTTCTATAGAAGAGAAGAAGACTACGTCCGCCCTGATCCTGTACCTCGAAGTCTTAATAGTGATATCTCGTACTTTGGAGTTGGAGGAAAACAGGCTGTTTTCCACTTTGGAAATGTAGTCAGAGTAAGTCTGTGTAGAAACTCAGTGAAGCACTTCATAGAATATCTAAAGTAACTTTAGATTTTCTGTGTCATTGTAAACCCAAATTATAAAATGTAATAAATGTAACTTAACTTAGTCTCCTTTATTGCAGACTGAGTTCGAAAATGAGATAAGTGGTTTTTAAATGGGCATTTCTTGGTATTTGTCAATAAAGTACATATGTTTGTTTTGTTTCATAAATTACTAGATGATTAGCAAGCCAGTGGGGTTACCAGATGTTCATGAGTTGGTTCTATCAGAAGAAGAATTTGAAAGAAAGGAAAAGAACAAAGAGGATATTTATAGCACCACCATCCTAAACAGGAAGGTGAGTCTACTTTAAGATGTTGTTAAAAGATGCGCTAAAAATTTTGATGATTTTTGGATTGTGGTGCGCTCTCTCTCCCTGCATCAACACCATCTCTGAGTGATATTTAATTTTTCCACTACAGCCTGGCGACTTTTCACACGTGAGTGAAGATGAGCGCTTCCTTCGTACCATCATCGATGAGGAACGTGGCAAGGAAAGCTTCACGGCCGTAGTTATTACAGGACTGAAGGAAAAGCATATCTCCTTCCTGAAAGAGAATTTTGATGCATGGACCAGACATCTAGCGTGAGCTCACTCATCCACATCATTTCTTGTAGACGGTGCATCCGGAAAGTTTACTTCCACTTTTTTTTTTACTATTTTTTTTTTTTCTTCACTTTTTGACAAAGTAAAAAAAAAAGTGAGAAAATTTTTTTGAAATTCTTGCAAATGTACATAAGTATCCACAGCCTTTGCTCAATATTATGCTGAAGCACGTTTGGCATCAATTACAGCCTCAAGTCTTTTTGAGTGTGATGCTACAACCATGGCACAGCTTTTTTGGGGCAGTCTGTCCTCTTCTTTTTTGCAGAATCTCTCAAGCTCCATCAGGTTGGATAGGGAACGTTGCTGCGCAGACATTTTCAGATCTTTCCAGACATGTTCATTTGGGTTTAAATCTGATCTCTGACACTGAAAGACATTCACTGAGAATTCACCAACATTCGCAAACCCTGACTAGTCTTCCAGCTCCTGGTGCCAAAAAACATCCCCACAGCGTGATGCTGCCACCACCATACTTTTCTGTAGGGATGGCATTGACTCGGCAATAAGTAATGTCTGGTTTCCTCCTGACATGACGCTTGGCATTGAAGGCCAAAGAGTTCAGTCTTTGTTTCATCAGACCAGGTCTGTGCCTCAACCTGCCTTGGAGGTCTGCAGACAATTCCTTGTGCTTTGTGGTTTGGTTGGTCCTCTTGAGATGCACTGTCAAGTATAGGACCTTATATAGACTTGTGTGTGCCTTTCCAAATCATGTCCAATCAACTGAGTTTACCACAGGTGGACTTCACTCAAGCCGCAGAAACATCTGACAGATGATCAGTGGAAACAGGATGCGCCTGAGCTCAATTTTGAGTGTTATGGCAAAGGCTGGGAATACTTATGTACATGTGATATTTTTGATTTTTACACCTCCAATTTTTTGTTGTTTAATTGCATTCTTTTTCTGTTTTTTAATTTATTTTATTTTATTTTCTTCCTCCTTTTGTTTCATCCTTTTTATCTTGCAATATTCCTGTTTTAAGACATTCACCTTTTAACCATTGTAGGCTGCACTGACACAATCATTTCCAAACTGCTTTTGGATTAAACTCTGTTAACTGCATTTGTTCTAATTTCAGGCACATATATCACTATTACATTCATGGAATCAATGGAAATGACCTGAGACAAGGTTCTAAAAAGACAGCTCAACAACCTACGATTGACATTCAGGTGAGGCTTCAGATAAATATAGACTATATACAAAATACTGTATGTTATTTAAAATTTTGTATGTTTTGGCTAACTTTACTATTTTACTTGTTTACAGATCACTTTACGCGAAAAACCAAACAAATGTCCCCGTGTGCTGAACCTGAGGGAAGTTGACGATGACATGCAAACTTTGTACATTAACTCTGCTGCGGACACCTTTGAGTTCAAGGCATCCGCTGGACCGGGTGGTGGCACAGTGGAGGGAGTGCTGCGTTATCATCCATTCCTCTATGACAAGGAGACTTATCCTAAATATCCTGAAGATCCTAAAGATCCCAAAGATACATGTAATGCAAACGGTATTCATACTCTTAACATATTTAATACATTCATGAATTTTATAGTTTGACATGTTTTGAAGTTGTGTTTTTTTGTTTGTTTGTTTTTTTCGTTGTTTTTTGGGGGGGTGGGGGTAATTTTCTTTAGCAGCGTCTTCTGAAAATGACAATTTAGAAAATGAGCCTGGAGTCGTGACTCAGGAAGAAAGGAAGATCTTCGAGTGTTTCTGGAATGGACGGCTCATACCTGGCACCAAAGTGGCTGAGTAATTACACTCATTTCATACTTATGTTCACAAAAACTAATGTCCCATTTTAGTCTAAAACAATAGGCTTTACCTTTAGTTAATCTTTACTTCAGAGTTTAACATAACGGATAGGAGTCAGCAGAGAAAATTGATTCCACTGTCATATATAGGTCCCTGTTATGCTGTGATGTTGGATACAGTTTAACTCCACATAGGAACCTATCTGTGGATAGTGTCAGTTGAAAAATGGGGAAACAAAGAGCCTGTAATCTTTTATCATATCAACCTTTGCAGTCTTCACGGATGCCAAAAGTGATGCAGCTTTTTTCTGTGGCTAGTCGTTCACTTCACTTCACGTTCGGTTTTTTCGTAACTTTACACGATTGGTGCAAACGGCGTGGCCGGGTTGAAAACACATGTATGCTTTTGTTTGTTTTTACCACTGTTTCAGTGATATGTCAGTGCAGAAGCTCAGATATTCCTAAACTATACAGATTAAAGAGATGCAGCAGCTCAAAAAGATGAGACTTTTGGAAGAAAACAAAAACAGCTGATATGGAGGTTTTCTCTGAGTGGCAGTACCTGTCATTCAGTGTTTTAGATGATGACAGCTCTGTGATGTCACTGTTTGCACGCCATACATTCAATGCTTTGAACATAATGGGCCCTTAAGACCCCTGCAGACTTGCTCTGTTTTTGAGGGAAGGATTTCCCTCAAAAATCTGTTAAATACACAATCACCAGATTGAGTTGATTGAGTTTTCCTGGTGGAACTTGATTGAGTTTTCCTGGTGGCATATTGTGGTTATCACTAACATTGACTGGCTACACCTATGTTGAAAGATGCATTGCTGGTAGATCAGCTGCTAAACCTTCCATGCCCTTTGGCACTCTTTTTGTGACCTCTCAGTGATGTTTAACAGGTCAGAAAATAAGAGATTGTATTTAAAACTCACTTTCAACTAACAGAGAATATTTTGCTAGCGGCGAGCTTCATGTTATTAACCTGGTATTACTAAATGGAGCTGAATCTTTGAAGAAACAGAATAACCCTAGACTTTTCTGAGAGTTCAGACTGACAGCGCTGTCAGCATGGCTTTAAACTATGCTTCCATAAAATGATGAGAGCTAGGTTAACCTTTTCCCCTTGCCACTCACATTGTATTTGTCATATTCTATAGCGGTAAAAATTACTTTAACCTCCTTTCTCTCTTCTTGTGTCTTGCTCCATTTGTTACAGGTTTGACTGGTGTTCTCGTAAACATAACAGCAGAACAGCATCAGGTATACCCCCGGAGTGTTACCGTCGGCTTTCAGGAGTGCTTTTCACTGATGACAATTTCCAGGTCACCACAAACAAGATGACCTTCATGGACCTTGAGCTGAAACTGAAGAACAATCAAACTATCTTCTCACTGGTTCAGAACGGACAGGTGACCACCTTCATTTCTCACTGGCTCTTTCACAATCAGAACTCCAGCACCACATTCAGTCCCTTGAGCAGATATATATAAGGACTGAAATGTATCTGATTTATTATCAGAATTGTCAACAGGAAGAGAAGAGTTCTACGGTTACTTTATCAGTCAGCCTCGACATTAAAACCACCTTGTTCATTTTGAGTACAGAGTACAGAGCAGTGTACAAAGTAGGACTGAAGCATACAACGTCTTGTCCTCATTTATAGCAGGTCACATCCTGAGCTACAGAATGAGTACTTCCAATGTATGGAATTGACTACGGCACATGCACTCAGGCAGAGACTATGTGGTCTTATTTTTATTACCAGTACGCTGACCCAGCTGTGACCTGCTTTCAATTAATTGCGGGGTCAGTTTCCTTTTCAACAGCACAAGTCTTTTTACATTTTACTTTTAGTACATCACAATTAACTACTCGCATACGTTGAGCAGTGGTTTAACAACATTTCCCATTAATGTTGTTCATTGTGGCAGGTGTTTATAAAATCCCATATTTTTATCAGTGTTTACCATCTTCAGCATGTACTCTGACCTGAAGACTGTGTAGGTTCTCAGTTATCTGGGGTCCTGGTAGGGTTTGAAATGAAGACAGGACTTTTTGTGGATTTTTTATGGCTTTTCACCTCTTATCCAAATGGCTTCTCTGGACATAGAACAACTGGTGGAGAGTGTCCGGTAGTAAACCAAGGGAGCTGCTACTTTGATGGTACTTTGATATATAAAATATATAAAATCCAGCTGACAACCTCTCCAGTTCAAAGGAACACTTTTTAAACATGACAAAACCTGAGATACAACGGAGCACATCATACACACATAATATTCAGCTTAGGTAGATATCCAAACCTTAATTCTAAAATATATATACGTGGACTAGAATAAAATATCTTTTAGTGCTAATCTATGTTATATTCCAGTGTTTAATAAAATGTGTTGTGAACTTAAGATACCTTTAAGCACTCCAGTGTTAATTGCTGTCTAGTGTTTTGCTTTGGTATAACAGAGATATTAACATAGGTCAAAGGTCAGAGTTGTTGCATTTATAAAATACTCAACATTAGATGAACTTCTCTCACCTAAACAACTTAAAATAAAGTGCTCTGATTAATAAAATGTAAATGAGCTGCTGTACACACACCTTTACCTGACATACTGTATGTCGACACACAAAAGCAAGTGCAACAGATTTATATGACAAATCAAATGATCGGTATGTTTATATATTAACACAATTTGGACCCTTTTCGCTTTTTCATTCATCTCCATAATTTTTCTCAAAAGCACTTTCATCTTTTGCTCATACCGAGGCTGCTGGCATATTCTGAGCTCTGGATAGCTTTAGCTTTAGCCACTTCTCGCATGTTAGCTTAAAATGTCCACATTCAGCTGAGTGAGGGAGATTGAAGTGTTAGACTAAGTTTGTTATTACAAATGTTCTCATGGTGGTCCCCCTGTGAACTTTGTGTCTTCACTCATAATGAAGCACGTCCATCCTGTGTGTGTGTGTGTGTGTGTGTTGGGTGGGTGGCATTGTGCTGCATGTAGAGGTGGGGGAGAGAGAGAGGAGGCAAAAGAGGAGGTGCAGAGGAGAGTGAAGGTGGTGATAGAGGAGGTGCAGCAAGTGAAAAAGGAGAGACAGAAGAAGGCGACAGAGGAGGTGTAGTACTTGGGCAAGAAAAAGAAGGAAGTGACAGTGGGTCAGATGGCCAAAGAGAGGGGGATAAAGCACAGAGAAAGGCTGCACAGGAAGCACAGATTTCCAGGTAACAGACATAAAAAACAAAAATAACTGTGCATGCAAGCACACACTGTCAGAACACTGGACTGATTTGTATTTGGTTCATGTGGTTTCCTCACAGAGGGTCATATGGTGAGGGCAACAGTCAGGCAACTGGGCAGGTGAGAATGCAAGGATATATTAATAGATTTTTTTTTAAAATGTAACAATGTCAAAAATGTTGTTAATATGTGCAATACAATCATTTAATATATAGTTATTTCAGAGAGCGACAAGTTTTCTTGTCATGTTTACCACAGGGACTTGAGCCCCTTGTCAGGAACGAGTGAAACACAGATGACAGGGACAGAGAAGAATTTGATGTTTCAGACATCATCAACTGCACAAAGCCTGCACAACCTGATCCTAAGTTTATAATAGTGCAGAAGCGAGCTAAATGTGTTGTCTTTTCAACAAAAAATGCTTCACAACTTTTCTTTGGTTGCATTGGAGTGCCACTTTACAAGGGGTGCTGTGTTTTCACTGTGCCAAATTTTATTCAAATCAGTCAACATTTGCAAGCAAGTGTGTTATAACCTCAGGATAATGATGCTTGGAAAGCCCTAATCAGGACGTTTAATTGACCACTTTCTGAGACATCAACAGTTAGCCACAACACACACAGGAACTTGTTTTCCACATAACATTCTGATGGGGAAAACCCTGAAAAACCTTTGACCACAAAGTGTGACCCTGCCTTTGTGAGTGTGGGCTTTAGAGATTGGAAAAAGGCTATCTTCAGGGTTCTCAGGACATGCAAAAAGTCAGTTACATATCCAGGCCATGAACACCTATGCTCAAAAAGCTTCACAGCTTTCTTCAGCTGTTGGCAGACAACAGGAGGAAGCAAGGTATGGATTATTGAAGATTGTAGGCTCCATCAAATACTTGGCTCGGCAAGGTTTAGCTCTACGAGGTCATGTGTATAGGTGTTGGTGTAGTTTATTAATGTCAATACAGTGATGTAAATGATTGAATATATATACATAAAAAAGCAGAGTCACCATGTGGTATTTTTACCATCTGGCAATACAGCAGTGGAGAGCCTAAAAGCAAAAATGCCGGTGGTCCTCTGGCATTTAAAACAAATCTATTTATTTATTTATTTAGACAGAGATCTTGAGAGATAATGTTCAGCACAAAGTTAAGTCCGTGTGTGTGTGTGTGTGTGTGTGTGTGTGTGTGTGTGTGTGTGTGTGTGTGTGTGTGTGTCAGAGAGAGAGAGAGACTGTGTCCCACTATATGCTTTAACCACTGTGTGTGTGTTGCACATGCATGAAATTAACCAGCTCATGACTGGACATATGGGAGCCTGACCAATTGGTGTGTCGCTAATATTAGTATTAATGATGAGTGACTGTTGGATACATTCTGTCTACCTGTTTGTAACAGAACACCGCAAGGTAACATATTTAATATGTCCTGTTTTGAGGTCTTTGTTTCTGCCTGCTCTTCTCTGCTAAACATTTTCTTTCCGTTTCAACAGAAATCGTTTAGAGGTAACATCCAGAAGGAGTTCACACAATGGCTTCGAACCTGTAATGAAAACTTTGACAAGCAAATCAAGTTTGTGGGCTTCAAGGAGATTAAAACACGGACAGATGTGCCTACTAAGAAAATGCAGCATCCGTGGGCAGTCTTCTCCGCCATCGAGTGGGGAGGCAAGACATACAAAACAGGCCAACTTGTGAGCATTTATTGGTTTTTGTCTACTTAAATGTATGTTCTTATTGTCCTGTCTTCTATATTCATTCTGATCTCTTTATGCTTCCTCATACAGGTGAAGACGCACAATACAAATCCCATTCTGTACGGTAAAGTGGTTCAGTTTTTGCTGTATGGAAATTTCGATGGTGACGTCTATGCCACGGGAGGACAGGTGGAAGTGTCTCGAGTAAGAAGGCAATTATGAAACTTTGATTTGAGAAACTGATCGAACATCAATTCCAAAACTGGAATGCGAAAATGTCGCAGTAAACGGTTTTTAAAAAACATATCAGTGATAAAAAATTGTGTGATCAAATTTCTTTGTTTCTATGCTATAAAGGGTGAAAAAACAACAGCGAAAAGTAAATAAAATCTATCGGCAGTCATCTAAACCACTATTAAAACATCTGTGTTGGTCCAGAATTGTACAGTTGACAACTGACTGCACCTAACCAACCGCATGTTTCAATAGTTCACAAGTAATATTTCACTGTATGTCATAAAAAAAATATATCTATAAACAGAAGAAATGTCTAAGTGACAAACCAACTATTATTTTATTAAGTAGTAGTTGCTTTTTAATCAAGGTGTGAGTATTTCATGAGTATAACCACATTTGAGTTTGAAATCATGTATGTAGTATAATGATATTTTACCAAATAATCGATAATTGCTCACTCGGTTTCCTTATGATCGTACATCATTCATATTAAAGGAAACGTCTGAAGTTGAACTCGGAGCAAACATTATCAAACACTAGGGCGTCATATATACAGTGGTGTAAAATAATGTTTGCTGCCTTCCTGATTTCCTATTTTTTGTATATTTGTCACACTTACATTTTTCAGATCATCAAACAAATGTAAATATTAGACAAAGATTGCCCCCTAAATATAAAACTGGTTGGGCCACCCAAATTGCACTTAAAGAATCCGCGAAACACTGAGGCTGCAAAAGGTGAAGGTCGTTATAGCGAGGGACCACTGTAATTGTGAAGATAAGTCACAACATACCCTTCGTGAATACTAATATATAGAGACCCTTACCAGCAATCATTCATGTATTTTTTTTTATATCCTGGGGCTTTTTTCACGATTTCTTGACATGCTGTGTAGGTGTGTACTGATATCGACATCACGGGGAAACATCTGGCTTTGACTATTGTTCACCTGTAGTTTGAATGCTGGACATTTGCCTGTTTAAATCATAAGAACTGTCACTATACAGAGATGTGTCTTCTGCATGCAGTAATGCAGTTCTGCTTGTGTTGAGTGATGTAAACAAACAATCGATCTATGCTCTTCAAACATCAAAACTGATCATTTGATTTTTTTATGACACAGGAGTGGTGAGTGTTCCCACCCTCTGCTCTTTGTAACTTAACGTTATCTTCCCGTTTTCGTATTTTGGACATGATTTTGGAGTCCACCTTCGCAGTAGCGATTGACTGCAAAATAAAGCTACCGGAAATGTACAATCCTACATCCGGTCTTAAAGCAGGAAGTTAGCATTTTCTCATGCACAGGGTCAATTTGGACTTAAACTTAATTTTTTTGTTGTTGTTTTTTTTCTTTTCTTTTTTTTTCAGTCTAAGGCAAATTTTCCATAATATTTCTGTAAATTCACGTATATAAATCCCTTTTTTCATTGTTTTTTTAATTGAGTTTACTGATTTAAGAAAAAATCTCTTCCCAGGAGCCCAAAGCACTTTGGGACATGAACAAGATCGTACCCATTTCCAAGATCGACAAGACAGCCACTGATGAAGCCATCAAGAAAAATATTGATAGTGACTCTGAGAAGTGAGTGAGCAGTTAGGGAGACATTTTTGTACGAACTACTCCTCTCTAATATTCACTTTTTGTTTGTAACGTAGATGCTCTGTCACCTGTTGTTGTTGTTGTTGTTGTTGTTGTTTGTTTGTTTTCTTGCTTTTTTTTACTCATTCTGACTCAAAGATGAGACTTTCAGTTCAGGTAAATGACATTTGTTTGTTTCAGGCTTCCAGATAAGCTGAATGTGGAATGGCCCAATGGTAACCCCTTGCAAAATAATGCCATTCTTTCCGCCGGGACTACTTTAGGTAAGATCTTACAATGTTTGCATACCACAGCACTTTATATGTTATTATTAAACCCGATCCTTTTATCCCCATGATAGAACAGAGAAAACCGACTCATAGTGTGTTAAAACATTTATATTTCTTTTTATTCAATCATCTTCCGGAAGAGAGAGACGCCTGCACAGCTCAAACGTCAGTTGCAAGAGCTCTAAGATTAGAATCATAAACTGTCTCATATAGGTGTTATTTTGGTACTTTACACGTCACACACTTTCAAACATTGCTTATATGCAAAGTTCCTCTTTTCTGTGTCTTACCTATTAATAGGCCTGTGCACTAAAACTTCCTGTTTTTCCGTCTGGCTGAGCACTTAGTTTGTGAGTCAAAGGTGGCCTTGCTCTACAAGCCTTCATTATTAAAGTACATAAAACAATATAATAGGAAAATAAGGATACTAAGGATATTGATTTCCTGACATTATAAAAAAAACAGAATTTGTTTGCATCAAAAAGTGGTGTTAAAAAAAAGTCCTCCCCCATTCCCTTCTCATTAGGCTCAAAGCTCATTCCTCACATTTTGTCTGATGTATCGTTTCAGGGCCTCTTAAAATTGAGATCCTGAACAAGAGGGGAGAGAAATTATCTCGGATGCCCCCGGTGGGCCAGGGAAAAGGGACAAAACTGTGTGTTAAGCTCACGTTACTCCATCATGGTAAGTGTTTGATTACAGATTTGATATCCTTTTGATATGATGTTTTCTTTTCATGATGACTTCATTAATAAGTTGGTCTTAAAAATTGTAGAAAAAGTCTTTCTGCTGTTTATAACAAAGTTTCCCAGACTACAGTTTACTGACATAACCTTGGGAAGTTTGTTTTTTAAAGCCTTAACTTGAGCTATATGGTGATTGCAATTTATCAGCTATTTTATTTATCAGCTAATGCTAGCAAATTCAGTTATAAAAGTGCTGTATGTGTGCAGGTAGAAGCTAATTAGTGATAACAAAGATGCAGATATAATACCGTATTTTTTGCACTAAAGGCGCACTTAAAATCCTCTAATTTTCTCAAAACTGCGCCTTATGTATGAATTCTGATTGTGCTTACTGACCTCGAACTGATTTTATGTGGTACACAGCACTCAAAAATCTGTCAAAAAATGTTTTAGTACGACTTTGGTAAGCTACGATGCCGCACCGCTTGAGGGATTGCAGGAGCCTTGCGTAGTAATCTGGGTCCAAAACTCATCCGCTTCAGGTCCCAAATTCAAACAAACACTGCAACATCACTGAGAGTTAAAAACGGTCTAAATTCTTTCATTTTTAATAAAATTATCGGCGTTGCTGCTTTACCAAGTGTAACAGTTAAGTTTAACCTCCAGGCATCCATAAAAAGAGAATTTATTAAATTTAACAGAGTTAGAAGTTAGCAGGAAGTTAGCTCGCTAGTTTCCACCAAAACATGATATAGCATGTTCTGACTGAGAGATTTCTGAAAAAAATTAAAACGTACAGCTCTGCTATCACTTCCAACATAAAGACAGAAAACTAAACAACAGTAACGTTTGTAGGGTTACTGAAGTTGGACTAGCTGGTATATAATGATGTGCTACGTGATCACTAGCAACACAGCTATGTTAGCATAACATAAATACAGTGAAGCTGGAGGATGAACGCTAACTTTTTTTCCACTCGATAAAAGTTAACGTGAGGGTTCCCGATGGTTAGGGACAAATGCAATCAAATGGCAGGATGCTGTAAACAGACCAAACTTCAGTCAGGAGAACAACTGAAATAATCCATACGAAGTTAGTCATTAATATACTGCAACAACATGGGAATAGAGCAGCTGCGAGAGAATTCAACATTAATGAATCAATGGTACGGAAGTGGAGGAAGCAAGAAGAATGAATTGTGTAAAGTTTGACTTATCTGACTGCTTTGTTTTGCTTAATGTGCCTTGTAATCCGGTGCGCCTTATGGTCCGAAAAATACGGTACTAGTTGCCTCAACAAAGGTCATGTTTTTGGTAGCGTTTGCATGTGTGTCATTTTGTCTGTAAACCAAATAGTCCAAAAAGTTTTGAATGAATTTGATTCAACTTTGTAGGGATGTAGAGAGTGGTCATGTTAACAATTTATTTACATTAGGTCTTAGTGATTTATTTGTCAAAAATTGCCCCCCAGAAAAGCTTCCTAACTTAGAAACTATGATTCTAACAAGTGTGGTGTGTATTGTCAAAATACAAGTTTAATGGGTCAGAGGTCAAATGCATGTCACATGTGACCTCTAAAAGTCAAAGTGGTAATAAAACTATATAGAGCTATTTAAAACTATGTTTCTTACTGGTACAAAGTTGACTCTGTTCATGTGGACATTCAAGTGATTCTCCAACCTTATTAACAATACACTTGCAGGTACAGATTTAGATACAATCTCACCATCTTACAATACTACATTATTTAGTTTATTGTACGATAAACTAAATAATGACACTAAAGTGTCTTCAATCTTTAATTTTCAGCCCCACATGTTGCCAAAACAACCAACAAATCCTCAAATTTAAAAAAACCCCTCTAATGATAAACGTGTCATAAAGTGTAAAAAGTCATAATTCTAACTTTTTGGGTTCTCGCCCTTGTTTAGCAGTTGTTCTTTTTTCAGCCTCATTTCTCTCTGTGTTTGCTCCACCTGCTATAGAATTAAATTATTATTTTATCTTTTTCATTTGTAGGTCTAAAATCAGACAAAGAGCTTGCTGCTTATGTTGCCCCACATTTAGCAAATACTGGTTTCTGGTTCAAAAAAATGGGTGAGTTTCTTTTAATTTTCTTATCCTTCTTCTTGGTTACCCTGACGTTTGTCTGCTGAAAGATCATATTCGAGCCATCGTTTACAGATCATCTGACTGAGCTGGGAAAGTACACGCTGAATTTGACCACAGTGGTCCATGAAACAAACGCTGTCAGCTTTGGCGGTAGAGCGCTTCCAAGGTTCACACTGAAGTTTACCATTAAAGGTGAGGAGAAAGAATCCTGTGTGTTTAGCTACTAATCATTATTCCCATAGTTCTGACCAAAGAGACACACTCCTTTGTTCTGTTCTCAGAGGGCGAAGCAGCAAGCTTCGATATCAGTGCAATGAGCCCCACGCTGCGAGTGGGCGTGCCGTTTGACATTCCTCTGCAGATAAAAGATGGTTATGGCCACTCAACGACCCTCACTTCTAAACTCAAACCTGAGCTCAAATGCTGGTGAGTCTCATTAATGCTACCGAATTTTAAAGTGTGTGGAAAAAAAATGAATGAAAGCCTTTGTGTCTTTATTATGTCATATTTAACAGTGTTGTAACACGGCCATTGTTATTTTTTTCTTTTAGTGGTCTGGATCTGAGTTATGAGACATTCTCCAGCAGTGGAACCACATTCACCATCAAAAGTGTCAAAGCGAGAGGAAAAGTCCTGAATTACCAGCAATCCAAGGTTAGAATTAATGATCTCTGCACTACAAACACATAAATTTGCCCCTCACATGAAAGGCTGTTTAAAATAATAAATTAATTACTAATAGTAGAGTCATGGTTTTATCAAGAGGTTTAACAACTACTTGAAAGTCAATAGTCAAAACATTATTAGCTGATTTGGTGATTTATTTTTACGTGCTTTGTTTTCATTTTCAGAGCTATGACCTGGAAGTGACCCTGCCTGGCCTGAAACAACACACCAAGACCATTAAGATCAGTCTTCTTCCTGGTAATCCCTCATTTATTTATGATTTTAGAACAGTTTGTACTTGTTTTTCATGTGCATTGTACTTTCAGAAATTTTGGTTGTTAAATGCTTAAATCATACTATAATAACCGTAGCATATAGAAGATTTATGTTTCCTATCTCCTCCTGGACGAGTGGACCAGTCTTGATGAGACTTTGCATAAACATTGCTCAGGGCACTGGAAGCGCCAACATCTATATGACATATACAAATAGTTCATACAATCCCACAACTGTGCATATATATTCTCGATTAAGTTCGTGTAATAAGCCACTTTAAGAACAAACAACAACGACGTGGGGATAAGAAGATCAGTTTTGAGCATCATCTTCTTATGAGACACTTTATGAAGCAACTGGATTCATCCTCAGTACGTAAATGTGGATAATTATTTTTAAATAATTTATTTTCATGTCTAGTTTACTTATCCATTGCTCAAAATCAATCTTGGCTACGTTGACAGCATTTGAAGCATGATTCAAGTGTAAACTCTGTAGATCAGAAATGATTGCTTGGATGACAAAAAAAATAATATAAAACTTTAAATAAATACAATTTAAAAGTGTAAGTAACGCATTTAACTGAAAGCCAAGCACCTGATGCTTCCAACAGTCGTATTCATACCTGCTGCCAATTTAGAATAACCACTGAAAGCATGCATGAAGCCAGAGTACCTGGAGATGGATGGATTTAAACTCGGGAACTTCTTGCTCTGAGGCAGTAGTGCTAATCACCACATCACAGTGCAGCCCCAGTTTCAGTTCAGTTTCAGTTTTTATTTGTCATATGCAGGGTCAACATTATATGCATCAGCATCCCCTGAGTTAAAGGCAGAGGTCAGCACCTTGAGCTTAGCACGAATGTCTTTATTTACCCAGAGTTTCTGATTTGGATATTTGTGTAGACGGTGGTTTTGGTGATGATATCGTCCATGCATTTTCCAATATATCCAGTGACAGAGTCTGTGAGTTCATTGATGTTGCCATCAGCTGCATCCACAAATATCTCAAAGAAGTCCTGTAATACCCCCTCAGCCTCGCTGTCCCATTTGTAGATGTCCCTGGAAACTGTTTTTTCCTATTTTAAGTCTTTGTCTGTATGCAGGCAGCAGCAGTATGGAACAATGGCCTGCCTTGCCAAAAGCTGGGTGGGGAGGGTTTGTAGCAGTCCTTGAATGGAGTGTAGCAATGATCCAGTGTTTGATCACCTCTTATAGGGAAGGAGATGTGTTGGGAGTATTTACAGAGAACTTTCTTCATGTCGGCTCTGTTGAAGTCTGCCAGCACAATAAAGACAACTTCAGGATCCTTTTCTCAAGTCCAATAATGACGTCATACAGTTTGTCCATAGTGATAGCTTTATCAGCATGTGGGGGGATGTAAACAGTTGAAAGGTGAACTGAACTGAACTCCCTCGGGAGGTAAAAAGATCTAACTTTGATGGTCAGCAGCTCGAGGCTCTGAGAGCAGTACATTAGCAGTAGATACACTGACCGAGTTTTAAACCTCTGATCAGACGTCTGCCATCAAATCCATTCAGGATAGAAAAAGTGTCCCCAGGAGACTTTGTAGCTTCACTGTAAAGATAACAGATGTCATTTAGCTGTGGTTCAAATGATAATCTGTTGGCTGTCTTATTTTTCTTAATGTTTCCTTGATTTTGTGTTGTTTTTCAGGTATCCCACATTCCCTCCACGTGAAACCAGAGGAAACGTCAATCGATGTGGAGAACGGAGACCAGGTCACGTTTCATGTTGAAATTCACGATGAGGCTGGAAATATCGCCGCTAACCCCAAACAGATCGTCCGCTGCGAGGTACAAACATGGATTTGTTCGGAAATCACGGGTGCCTCTGTGAAAACACAGAAAACTGTATTTATCAAAAGAGTATTTAGATTATTTAGGCCATAATAAGCTGTTTTATATATGTTGATCTATTTATTTTCAGTGGTGTCTTGTTTCTGTCTGTAAGGCACTACGCAGGCTGAACTTTTTTGTTTTTGTTTTGTTTGTATTTAAACATTTCCAGGTTAAAGGTTTCCCCCCCGTGGTCACTGATTGCAGCAGCACCGGTGCTGGCCAGCTTGTGACAAAGCCCATTAACCTGAAAATAATCAAAGGAGAGCAACAAGACCTCAAAGCTCAATTTGTGATGCCTGTGAGTTAGTGAAAAAGAAGTCTTCTGCTCAGAAGAATATTTTCAAGTATGTAGCTTGTTTGTAGTGTCTCTCTCCTCTTTTTCTTTCTTCTAGAGTTACAAAAACATACCGCTGGTCATAAAGGGGCTGAGGGTGCTGCCCAGCACACGGGTCTCTGTGATGGAGCTGTACAGTCAGGACAATGAGAATCTGGTGCTGAGGAACAGTGAAAAGATCGAATGGATAGCCGGCGGACTGCTGGAGAACTTATTCTACAAGCTGTATGATGAAGCTGACAGGGAGGTACCGCTCACTGCTGAAATAGCCTCCATGATCAAGGTGTGTAATGTGCAAATATTGCTGTTTACTCTTGTAATAGATTTTTAGGTAGGTGTTGGATTTTGTAAATGAAAAAACTAAAAAAAAATTAAAAAACATTTTTTTACCCTTACGAAAGAATTCTAGGAATAAAAATAAAAAAAAATTGTATGAGCCATTCTGTTTTAACACTTCTTAGCTTAATGTTAACTTTTCACTGTGAAGGTTAACTGGACAGGAGATGTCTTTGTGGAAGATCTGGTCCAGGGGAAGCTGCCTGATTTACAGGTACCTAAACGGGTGGGAGAGCAGCGCTTCTACCAGGTCTCCTATCAGGACCAGAGTGTGTCCGTCTCCTTCACTATCGTGTAAGCCATGAACCTATAATCAAAGCTTTGATTCAGTGTTTTCATTAGATACGGTCTGCACACTGATGTGTGAAGATATAAAGTCCCCTCTTTTGTTTGTAGGCCTCGTCCAGATGAACCAGAGCGTCTAAATGTAGCTTTACCCCAAACCACAGTGAAGCTTGGTGAGATCCTCTCCGGAAACATCAGTGAGTATAAATCTGATCATTTAAAATTAATCACATTTTTAAAATTCATGGTTGTATCCTATATTACTCACAATAACTTTCTTTGCTCAGGCTTGGAGCTTGTGGACCAGTTTGACAATTTAACCAAGACGCTTACCCCCACCTGTGTGAACCACATAAAAGTGGAAGCTGAGGGGCTGGACAAATCAGCCATCACATTTAAATGGCAGGTGGGAACAGAGCCATGCACATTTAAGACAAAAGTTGACTCAAATATTAGTTAAATCAAATCAAATATTCACTAATGCAATCTTAATATTATTTGAGCAAACAAAGCTCCCTTTATTATGTGTTTTTGGTGAGCTTAGGGTATAAATGTGTGCATTTGCCCTTTCACCAGCCCTATGACCACTATAAATCTACTGAATCCTCCTCCCTAACAAAAAAAAAAAAGCCTAATTCCAGACGCCTGCTTTTGTTATGAGGCAAGGTCATATTACTGGAATTCCACAAATAATGAACCCTCCCTTACAAGTAAACAAGGAGACGAAACATTTTTCTACACTGTAGATGACACGAAAAGCTTGTGTCTTTGTGGTCAAAGTTCACTACAATGGTAACAAAGTCGATGTTATTTTATATGACTAAGATGGTTTTGACCCTCATAAATTCAGAGGTTGTGCCACAAAGCTGCTGATTTGTGTACTGGGAGAGAGATGATTACAGCTGAAGGAGAGCAGGACATGTAAAGATAATGTTGCTTTTAGAAGAGGTTAATGAACTCTTGAAAGAACCAAGCTGTGTGCTATAAAGTTTGTACTTAAAGTGTTCACAGTTTATCCTGCGTTTTCCCACTATAGTTACTATAGTGGGAAAATAGTAACTGTTTGCTTTATTACGGCACCCGTGTAAATACTGTACGTGGTTCATGTGTCCTTATAACTGTATTTGTATTTGTCTAACACAGCGCTGTAAGAAGATGAGGAATAGAAAATTCAGTAACTTCTTTATTTAATAATGAGCAGGCCAGATGTGGTGATTGTGATGATCTAAGCTGATAAACCTCACGGCTCTGTATTGTACCAGGAGAGCAGCTGTGCTGCCATGGTGACGGGAATTCGTTTCGAGTCAGGGTCTCTCGGCCCCCGAGAACTGCGCTTCAGCTACTCTGACTTTGTGGAGCGTGTCAGTATTAAAGTGACCGCAGGACTCCCTGCTCAGCTTAAACTCATCAGTGCACCGGAGCAGGTAAACAAATAAAAGATTCTTAATTTAATTTCTTTTTAGACACAAACTAAAGGTATAGCTCATCCTTTTGTCTGTTTTTTTTTTTTCCAGCCTTTGCAGGTATTAAATGATCACGGCATCTCCAAACCATTTGTCGTCCAGCTGTGTGATGATTGGGGAAACCCCTCTCCAGACCAGAGGGTTGTAGTGGACTTAAAGACTTCACCTCCAGGACTGACGGTTAGCTATAGAGTAACAGCTTAGCTTAGACCAGCTTTTATAGGGGTGGTCACACTTGCTACTGATCACTTAGTCAGGTTTATGGGTTTGGCAACATCTGGCTGCTGTAGCAGCTGTATGAAATCTATACAATGATCTAATAGGAGAAGTCTTGTTATTGTTTCAGGTGAAAACCAATGTTATTTCACAACCTGTGAACGCAGAAGGGAAAGCCTCTTTCGTTGTTAATGGTTTGAGCGGGCCGAAGTAAGTAAAATTTTATTTGTGGTAATACAGCATCAGTCTTGATGTTTCCACTACTGTAAAGTCACTAGTGGGAGGGTTGATAGCCTGTTCTTCCTCTAGGGGGTGCTATCAGCTGCAGTTTAAGGGCTCCTTCAACAAAAAACCCATCCCTGGTCCATCAGTGAGCCTCACTGTCCTCCCTGATCCCAAAAAACCAGTCAGCCTGTCGGTGGAGTATGACACCAGTGTCAAGTTTTTTGCTGGAAGCAAATTCCCAGGTTTGCATTTGTTTTCCTCTCTCCTTCCTTTTTAAAAAGAAAATAAATTATTAATTCATTTATTTGTATTTTTATCAGTTTAATCTCTGCTCAGCCAAACTAAGGGAAGGTCTTTGTTTCTCTTCAGTTTTCTCAGTGACTGTGGTGTCTGATGAGGGAAGTCCAATAACTACTTTTAATCCAGCTGCTGTGGCCATGTTCATATGGGATGGGGTATCTTCAGGGAAAAAACCTCCAGAAAGAGTGAGTGACTAAAACACAAGAGTCTCCTTGATATACAGTGGTCCCTCGTTTATTGCGGGAGTTTTGTTATAAAAATAACCCGACAGGTGAAATCCGCGAAGTAGCCAACTTTTTATTTTACAATTATTATAGATGTTTTAATTAAGGCTGTAAAACCCCTCACACCACACTTTATACACTTTTCTCAGACAGGCATGAACATTTGCACACTTTTCTCTCTTGTTTAAACCCTCTCAAAGTTAAAACCTTCGTAGAAAAATAAGTCCAGTGTTTTAGAATGAAACCAAAGGCATCCGCAGGTGACTTTGATGGTGCAAATCATTTCGTTGACATTGTTGTGTTTGTTGGGGAGGAACTGTTCCAGTTTAAATATACAGCATACATCTTTAATGACTTAAAAACCCAAGAACTGGGTGCACAAGTTTGAATTGTGGATTGTCTGGAATCCACAGAGGGTCAAAATTTCACATATATACATACATTCACTTAAATCTTTTAATAAGTGGTACTGAAGATTCTACAGTGTCTTTAAATTGGAAAAGGCCAAGTGTATTAACATTAGTGATAATGATTGACTATAGCCTTTAGCTTCTCTGTTAGCATGAAAAAGATTTGTTTGACACGACTCATTAGATCGACCAATACCAGGAAAACTAAAAAGGAGAATTGTAGATTTATGCAAGTAGGGGAGTTCTTTTTTTCCTATTGTAAACCTTTTTCTTAAAATAATATTTATTTATTTTTCAATATTTCTTGTGTAGGCCATTGAGCTGAAGTGTAATAAACCCATGAAAAATGAAAAGAATGACTGTTTTCACTTCAGGTAAGATACTTTTCAGGTCTATTTCTATTTTGTTTGACTTGGTGACAGATGTTTTAAAGCATAGCTTTTATATTAATATTATTAAGTTATTTCAAGCAGCTAGTTAGCTTAGCTTAGCTTCCACAAAGCCTTAAAACAGAGGAAACAGCCAGACTGACCTAGTACCAATATAGGCAACAAATTCATGTTAACTAGTGCGTTTTAGAGCTGCTGGTACTGTAATAAAAATGTTTTATATGTAAAGTCAAACTAATGGTTTCTCTTGGTTTCCAGTCTTTGTGCTATGCTAACCAATGCTAAGCTAATCACTTGCTTAAGGTAGTTTCAAATTTATAGTGTGCAAGGGGTCCTGTCGTCTTAGCTGACTCAATAAAACAGCATGTAAGACGATTTTCCAGAATGTAGGTTTGTGTCAGAATAATGATGATGATGATAATAATAACTGAAAAAAATAATATACCGTGTGTTTCCTTGCAGAGACAAAGAAATCCCAAACAAAGTTGGAAAGCACACCATACAGTTTTCTCTTCGTATTGACAAAAATGACGTTCTCTACAGCAATCAGGTTGGTTTGAATATATAATAAAATAAAAAACACAAAACATTTTTAACACATTCATATTTTGTTTTCAAACGCTCATAAAGCATATTAAGCCACCCTCCACATACTCATTATTTGTACCTACAGTAGTATGCAAAAGTTTGGGCACCCCTGATAATTTTCATGATTTTTCTTTATAAATCATTGGTTGTTTGGATCAATTTTGAATCAGTTTCATTTAAATATATCATATAGCAGACGAACACAATAATATTTGAGAAGTGAAATGAAGTTTATAGGTTTTACAGAAAGTGTGAAATAGTTACCTAAACAAAATTAGGCAGGTGTATAAATCTGGGCACCCCAATAGAAAAATTACATCAATATTTAGTAGATCCTACTTTTGCAGAAATAACAGCCTCTAAATGCTTCCTATAGCTTCCCATGAAAGTCTGGATTCTGGTTTAAGGTGGAGACAAAACATCTCCAGTTCAGTCAGGTTTGGTGGTTTCCGAGCATGGACAGCCCGCTTTAAGTCACACCATAATATATCAGTAATAATCAGGTCTGGGGACTGAGATGGCCATTCCAGAACATTGTACTTGTTCCTCTGCATGAATGCCTTAGTAGATTTTGAACAGTGTTTAGGGCCGTTGTCTTGTTGATATATCCAGCCCCGGCTCAACTTCAACTTTGTCACTGATTCTTGAACATTGTTCTCAAGAATCTGCTGATACTGACTTGGATACCTTGTGACCCTCAACTGTAACAAGTTTCCCAGTACCTGCACTGGGCACACAGCCCCACAGCATGGTGGAACCACCACCATATTTTACTGTGGGTAGCAGGTGTTTTTCTTGGAATGCTGTGTTCTTTTTCCTCCATGCATACCGCCCCTTGTTATGCCCAAATAACTCAATTTTAGTTTCATCAGTCCACAGCACCTTATTCCAGAATGAAGCTGGCTTGTCCAAATGTGCTTTAGCATACCTCAAGCGTCTCTGTTTGTGGTATGTGCACAGAAATGGCTTCTTCTGCATTACTCTCGCATACAGCATCTCCTTGTGCAAAGTGCGCTGAATAGTTGAACAATGCACAGTGACACCATCTGCAGAAAGATGATATTGCAGGTCTTTAGAGCTGGTCTGTGGGTTGACTGTGACTGTTCTCACCATCCTTTGCCTCTGCTTATCTAAGATTTTTCTTGACCTGTTATTTCCGGCCTTAACTAGAACTGTGCCTGTGGTCTTCCGTTTCCTCAATATGTTCCTCACAGTGGAAACTGACAGCTGAAATCTCTGAGACAGCTTTTTGTATCCTTCAACCTAAACCATGATGTTGAACAATCTTTGTTTTCAGCTCATTTGAGAGTTGTTTTGAGGCTCCCATGTTGCCCCTCTTCAGAGAGGATGCAAAGAGGGGAAAAACTTGCAATTGGTCACCTTAAATACCCTTTTTCATGATTAGATTCACCTATGTATGTAGGTCAGGGGTCAGTAAGCTTACCAAACAAATTTTATGTTCCAATAATATAATTAGTGTATTCAAATCAATTAAAAGACAAAGGTGCCCAAATTTATGCACCTACCCAATTTTGTTTAAGTAACTATTGCACACTTTCTGTGAATCCTATGAACTTCATTTCACTTCTCAAATATCATTGTGTTCATCTTTTATATGATATATTTAAATGAAATTGCTGATTCAAACAACCAATGATTTATAAAGAAAATTCATGACAATTATCAGGGTGCCCAAACTTTTGCATACCACTGCATTTTACTGGAGAGTAGTTGGTCATTGAGCTGTTGCAGGGCTGTAGAGCTGTTGCGTTACTCACTGAGAGAATTGACTGACCTCAGTGCTGCTTCCCATCTTTTAGATTCGTATAAATGTGGTGGCCAATCAGCCTGTTAAACTGGGACCTGTCTCTCAGACTCCAACCCCAGTTGTTTCCTACAGCAAGGACATTGCCAGCCGAACCTTGGTTGAGAATATGACACTGAAGATAATGGTAAGCTATTTATTTATTGTAAAATAGCAGAAGCAGCCTAAACTTTTCATAAATAAACTTTGCAGTCATAGTGAGTGAATTTCCATGGTTGATTCCAGGATTTGTATGGCAACCCAGCGGGGGAGGACCTGGGAGGGAAGGTGATCATCACTATAAAGTCCTCAGATGGAGAGAGAAACAAAAGCTTCCCTCTTTTTGAAACAGGAGCCAGCAGCCTTGCAATTAACTTAGTTGAGGGCAAGGCCCACATCCCTGTGAGTAACCATTCTTCACAGGACCAGCTTTTGTTTTGGAATTTAAGGGCTCCTCAGGGCTTATGATAATTGTTCACTTGCTCTCCTCAGAGGCTGGCTATCAGGGAGAATAGCCCCGGTGACAATAGCAGCACCTACATCCTTGTTTTCAAACCTGAAGTGTATGCCCATCTCATAACCCTGGCTGCTTTTGAGCTCCCCTTCCTTTTTTACAATGGTATGGAAAAACTGAGTGGTAAATGCTATTACATGCAGCTTAAGATTTCTGGAAATTAAAGCATTACTTTAATTTTGTTGTTTAGTACATTTTTTTTTTGTTTTTGTTTTTACAAAATTCACTAATACACATAGTGGTATTCAACCATGTTGGTGTCTTTTAAACTTTTTTCTTTCTTTCTTTCCTTTTTTTTACTACACGTGAACATATAACTTATGACATAAAGGACTCTGGGGTGACTTTAGATTCGGACTTGTTGAGGAAGTATCTGCATGCTGTTAGCTGGAAGCTCTAACAAAAAAATCTCTATATTACAATATATTAAACTATTTATCAGAGTTAATCATTCCAGCCCACTTTGATCACCACCTGTGAGCCAAAAAACTGAAATATTTAAAGCTATTATACTTAACAGTAGTATTAATAATAGTATTACTACCGTTACACTACTATAGTACTATTGCTTAGATTTGCTTTCTGACAATTCACTGTTAATTGATTAACAATTAATTCTTCTTTTTTTTCCATTTTAGATGCACAGAACCAGCAAAAAATGTCTGAACTGACCAGGAAAAAAGATGAGCTCAGCAGTGCTATTGAGAAATATAACGAAACATTGCGTACATACAAGGAGCTCCTTGGGTTGCTGACGAGTAAGGTTTGAGTTGTGTTAAGATGATGCTGTGCTGTGTGCTGTTTGTATGTTGAACCAGGTCTCATTTGAAATATTATCCTTGGTCTAGTTTTTTTTCCTAGACTTCATTGTTTGTTGATCTCTGCCTTGACATGCAACAGTGGGTCGTGTGGATAAGCTGCAAACAAACGGCCCCTTTGGGATTAATGAAGTTACCTAAATCTGAATAATCTCATGTCAGTGCAAATGGGTATAGCTACAGAAATGATACTTTTAAACCACTGACTTTGATATAGTCTTAAATCTGTGATTTATTTGGGTTTCTGTCCCATATGTGATTAAAATTGTCTGCAAATGAAAATATTTTTTCCCCCTAGCTTCTTGCCTGAATGCCAGTAAGAAAGAGGCTGATCTTAAAAACGAGCTGTGCCGGAGGAAAGTGACAATCCCTCACCCCATATCTGTAAGTTATTATGTCCATCCACACCCAACTTTTTTTTCTTTTTCTTTTTTAAACTGAACTGGAAATTACATTTCTTATGTATTTGTAGGCACAACATATTGATGCACTAATAAAAAAGAAGAGTACTGAAGCGGAAGAGATTCAGAAAGTGTCCCGACGAGTTTTCCCCGTCCGTGACAACTTTAGGGGGCAGGCAGAAGTTTTGGGAATGGTAACTTTCTTTTTTTCTTTTAAAGATTCAGTACTTGTTTTAAGATGGATTTTCTGGAGATGTGTTTATCCTCTAATTTTTGAATGCAGGTTGGCCACCTGGCCGTCGTGCAGGATGATGCCGCCGCGTGGGTCATCTCCTGGCACATCAGAGGTGATATGGACTGTGTCATCACCAAAACAACAGAAGCAGCGCAGCGGATCTATCGTGACACGCAGGGCAGGCAGCAGGTCATGGCCCTCGACAGCGTCCTTGTGTCACCAGGAAACAGGTACATGGAAGATGTATTTTATTAGTGTTGGCGTCTAAGTGACGTGTGATGAAGATGTATGTGTCCTTTTATTAAAGTCTTTCCTTTTTAAGCCCTTTCCTTCCCAAAGTCTCTCAAAAACAGTAATTTAGTGCTCTTGTGGCAGCTCCATTTTGAATAGGCTGCCTGAAAGTCAGCGAGAATAATGTCGAACTATATCAATGTATGCTTTGAACCTTGGGAGTCTGGAAATATGTTTTCCACCAAAATAGCCACATTTAGTGTACATTGTAACACTCTGTAAACACAGGTGGTCTCTCACTTTAGTTTGCTGTAAAAATAATGGTGACTGTAATTATTAGTACATATAAGACCTCCATCCTGCTGCTCTTTGTTGGGGCTGTTTGGACACTAATGAGATTTACTTAACGACCAGCTGCTGCAGGTTATTGTCAGTTTTTGCAAAGCTAGTGATTTAATGGTACATCCCTCTTTTATAAGACTTTTAGTTTTTAGAATGTATTTTTTCTAACATCAAGTGCTTTTATTTTGTATTCTGATTTGATTTTTATTGTAAAAAGTGTTGGGTTTTTTTGTTTTGTTTTTTAATCTGATCACAGTTTCTGTTTAAGCTGCAGGTAAAAGTTTCTTTCACTGTTAAAATCATTTTAATATAATGAAAATCTTTGTCTCTTAATGTGATGATGAAAGCCTTTGTTTGTTTTTGGAGACACGGGGGAGGAAAAAAGCAAAGCATCAGAGATGAGAAGCTGAATCTGGGGCGTGTTTGACATAAAGCACTTTGCAAAAGTCTTGAGACATCCTTCATTTCTGTTTTTTTTTTTTTTTTTTTAAATAATTTTCAGTCCAGTCCTTGTACCAAACCTTTTTCACTGGAATTCTTTTGTTTGTTAAGCCACTAAACACAGTTTATAACTCATTCAAGAATCCTAAGTCAAGGAATGAGGCTGTGTTGTGATGACACATAACAGACAACTTAGTATTTAAATTAGTTCTTTGCTATCTTTACGAACTTTGTTACTAACAGCCTGTCACATAAACCCACATCATTTTTTTCCATTTCTTTAGCTGAATATATGATAAATGCCAAAGATAACACAGTTTGACAGACAAAATGGTGTTTTTGCACCAACAACATGATTCCCAAAGCGCTATTAGCTGAAAACTTGGCAGATCTCGCTGGTGTGCAGTGACTCTCTGTGGAGAACAAAAAAGAAGGCATATTTGTAAAGACTCTCTACAGCAGATTAACAGTATCTGACAATCATGTACTTAAGAAATAGGAAAAAAAATCTAGAAAAGACCTGGGACAGGACTTGAGAGATGCATCTGGTCCTCAGCTGATCCATCTGCGATTCACTAAAGCCTCATCAGAAATGGTCTAAGTAGACGGGTGGCTTTCAAGAAGCTATTTTGAAAGAAGGAAAACTGGGAGAAATAGCTGAGGTATGCCAAAGTTAGTTCCAATCATTGTCAATATGTACAGGAGGTCAGGAGAGGGATACAACAGTGGGTGTCTACGGACATCTGTAAAACATGGCCGAGGCTCTGTCGTAATTTGGGGTCGCATTATGTTGGAGATCTTATCAATTGATGGAATTATTGATTGACACACTGTCAATGCACCAAAAGAGCTTCCCCAGAGCCTGGGCATCAATATTATTGAAGCAGTGTGGGATCATCTTGATGGAGAACAGAACGAAAGGCAGCCAACATCCAAAGAAAAGCTTTGAATGTCCTTCAAGAAGCCTGGAGAACTATTCATTAAGACTGCTTTAAATGGTCATACCAAAAATTGACTTTCAAGCTCGTTAGTATTGTACAGAATCAGCTGTTTGTCTTGTGTGCTGTATTTCCTTGTATGTTTCCACATGTTTCAGTTAATCATTGCACCCATTTCCCATTTTCCAAGCAAAGGATGGAGAAATTAGTTCCTCAAAGCTTCTTCACAGTGTTGTGTTCGGGCACTGTATTATTTTTTCATTGCTTTGTTTGGCATATTTACAGAAAAGTAGGCCTCACATGTAGGAATCACTAGTTTCTGTGTTTTCAGCTGTATTGCTGCTACAGTTCACCTCCTTAAGAGAAACAGTTTTCTTGATTTTTAGTTGGAAAATGTTTCTCTGCTCACACTGAGTATTAGTGCTTTAGTTGCTTCTGAGAGAAGAAATATTGAATACACAGTATATTATGGGTTATTGATCTAATTTACTATTTTAACAGTTATGCATGATTTATAAAGTCAGCAGTGCTAAAAACCCTGCAGTGCTCCCTGCAGTACTATTACTTCTAAGTGTACTAGTCCCCCCACGTGAATAACATAAATCTATATTAGTCATTGTTTCAGCACTAATTTAGAATGCAACAGTAAAGCTGTTTACACTTAATTATCAGTCAATTAATTATTTTTAATTAATTATGTAATTATAATCAATTATGTAATGTGCAATTTTTTAACATTTTTGTCTTTCTTTTATCAAAGTGAAGTGACTGTTGAACTTAAGATGAAGTCTGACAACATCACACTAGAAAACTGTGATGTCTGATCTGCAAAATACTGAAAACATAGACACAAATCCAAACAGCTGATCGACTAATCTATCAATGGATGTCTTAATGGTTACTAAAAATAATCTAAAACACCTTCTGAAGGTCTGCAGACATTTTTTCCAGATCATACAGAAATGATGTTGATCAGCTGGAAGGACACACACAAAAATAAATTCTGGCATGAAATGGAAAAGATCCACATAAACTGAATCTGTACTACACATGAACTGTAGCATAGCAGTGTTCGTTTATGCAAAGAGAAATGATCGTGCATGGTTTGATGTTGCGATGTACGTTTGGAGCAAAGTGTCATGGTGTTGTGATTTGAATTGGTTACAGACCGCTGCCACACATACGAAATGGCTACCCGCTCTTTGAACCCCATGGGAACCCGGTGTACGCCAGAGAGCTGCTGATATACCCCTGTGATCCGGAGAGCTGTGACATCGGTGAGCTGCCTTAAATGGATTTCCCCTGCTCAGCGTAACGCTGCCTGTTTGTTTGGTTATTGCAGATTTGAAGTAAGACTCCGGCTTTTCTGTGGGTTTTTAGAGGCTTGCCATCTCAGTCTGTGTTTGCTGTTGTTTCAGGGGTATTTCCCTTATGCCCCCACCACTCCTGTAAAGACTGGGGTAAATGTTTCCACCTGGGATCCAGCCTCACAGGGTGGAAGGGGGCTTTCTCTCCAGGGGCACTGTCGCTGGAGCAGAAATTGGGCCTCTTTCCCGAAATTAAAATGACTGTTTATGTAGTGATTTTCTTTGTCGTGGGTAAAAGTTGTCTCTGTCTGTTTGGATTTAGAGCCTTTACCGTTTAAATTTACACTGATTGCCTCTGATTTACATTGAAATATGAACACTTGGCTTCTTGCCACTTGATTATGAAAGTTTTCAGTAGCAGTTAAAAAAAAGTTAGTTTTAAATTTGTTTCAGCAGGTCTGAAAGTTTCTTGCTCATGCTCTTTTTTTCTTTCTAGTGTTTAAGAACATCCTGGGAGATACTATTCTGATAGATGACCTGGACTCTGCAAATAACTACAGAAGGGCGGTGAGTGACTTTGCTGAAGCAGATGTGCAATATTTTTTTTTTTAAACTAACACTGTGCCAGAGCTGGTGCCTAATGTAGAACTGATTACACTTTTATTAGTTCCAGTGGAGGAAAAAAAAAAAAAAAAAGAGGGACTGCTGCCAAAGAGTGAAACTCAATGGCTATTGGAGGGGCCAGGAAAACCTGATGATTCATCAATGACCTTTGCAGATTGTGTCCACCAGGCTCTCAAACCTGTCATATTGTGTGCTGGCTCTTCAATGGAACCAGGGCAGAACTGGCTTTTCACCAGCAGTGTTGCTGTATCGGTGGAAACTCTAGTTAATTTCCTCTAACAAAAAAAAAGCTGTTGTTTACAGGTGGTGCAGAACAGGATCCAATGTCCCACCATACTGACCAGGCAGGGGGACAGGGTCAGTGGCAGGGGAAAGTTTGGAGGTGCACAGAACAGGGCCCCACCGATGGCCACATTACACATGTTTGGTGCCCCCCTCCCACAGCAGTACCACAGTCTAATGGAACAAATAGGTGACTTAAATCATGGACATTTTACATTTTTAAAGCTTGATTTTGTAGCCTTAATGATTCAGATTATGCTGTAATTTCTGTGTTTTCTGGGGTGTGCTTGACAGAGCTGCTCCGCCAGTACTGCTCAGCTGTATCGAAGAGGGAGGAAATAGAAAGGGAGCGAGATGATCACGTCAAAAAAATTGCGTCTCCTGATGTGCAGCAAAAGGAAAAAGACTTGGAAGACAAAAAGAGGCAGCTAAGAGAGATTGAAAAGGAACTCGGTATGCTGTTTGAGAAAGGTGTTGATGATTTTATTTTGATTTTGTTGAATTTTAATTGATCTTTGTTCTTCTTCTAGCATCAGCATCAGCAAAAGGAATGAAACGAGGCGCTGTGGATGGTGGTCAGCCCTCCAGCAGCATTTCAAAAAGAGCAAGACAGAGTTCCACATAAGAGATTCTGATTGGACCAATTGATTGTTTTACTATCAGTCGTTTTTGTACTTTTATTTCTTTGTTAACTTTGAGTTGATACAATGTATTTTATTTTTTAGATGCCTTTTGTACATTTTAACACTTTTGTAATGGTAAAAACTGCCTATGATCTTTGCAGAGCATGCTGAATCTGCTGAATGTATGCATTAAAAAATTCTTAAGATCGCACTTTGTGCATTTGTTTGTTTCATTTCTGAAAAACGCAAAACTGAAAATTTTACTTGTTAAGTCTAAGCATACCGAGAGTGTTAGGCGCACATTTTACGCACGGAGATAATCACTGTGCCTTTAAAGCAAAACCAACCATTATCCACATTTAGACGTCCGGATATTATGTACGGCGATTACAATGTTTTATATGCGAAATGTGCACTTGCGCGTGTGTATATGCAAGAACTGACAAGTTGGAGAAAACGCATCTGTCAGCGTTGGAGGGGTTCCCGAAACGTCACATCCAAGGACGCTGGAAGGAGCTGGTTTAGATGTGTGCGCTACAGAGACGGAGCAATCCGCAGTGCCTTCACTGATCTCCAAACCACAGATCATCACTACTGATTAAAATCTGAAGGGATACTGCAGGATTTAAAATATCTCAGCCATGAAGCGCGGACTCCTACTTATCCATTTGTTAGTGGTTTTCCCTCTCATCACTGGCTCACCTTTTCAGTACAGCATGTTTCAGGGAAACGCATATTCTGGCGCCGAAACGAGACAAAGAAACAAGTAAGTAAACTGGACATCTGTTATTGAACTCATGACTGCAAGTCAGTGAAGTACTCTTTCTTTTCTGTGCGTAACTTTGCATTTAATTGTTCGTGCATACACACGCGGGCTTTTGCTGCACACCAGGAGTGATTAACAAGTGATTTTGTGCAGAAACTGGTGCGCCTACGTTGTGCACAAGAACGTGAGCTGCGCTGTGGTGGGAGGCACTGAGAGCTTCGTACAGCCGGAGGTTTTACCGTGTCCACCGGAGCTGCCAAACTGTGCGCAACAAGTGATGTAAGTTCCCAGAAGTGCTGGATATTAGGTGGAGGGCAGCAAATTCTTTGCTTTTGACAGTTTTTTTTATCTATTTATTTTGTTAAACGAACAATACTTTTGATACTGTCCTACAATAGGCAATCATGGAATACTATGAATGCGTTTATTTGTTTCTTTGGGTGTTTTTAACTGTTGATAAAAAATAAATAAGAAAGCAAAACGTAAGCAAAATCTCAGAATTAGCAAGCAAAAATTTCCCATTCAGCCTTCACTGGTCATAGAAAGGCAGACATGGGCTGGCATTTCTCCGACTTCCCCTTTGTTTTGCTTTACTGTTTACTGAGCAACAAATACACCAGTGACATGTAGTTAATCATGGGTGACAGAACCAGCGGTTTTCGTGAGTGGAACTGGTGGGAACTGATTCCTGCCAACTGCATGATTAATGAAATGAGCAGACTGGGGTTTGTCTAGTCTTAATTAGCAACAAGTTTACTTTGTATTGCTGAGAAGAAGAATAGCAAGAAATCTTATTTGTCTGAATATATTTCTAGTAGATTTTTGCAATATTACTTTATACTAATGTCTTATGTTCCCAGATATCAAACACACTTTAGACCGACGTACAAGATTGCCTACAAGACTGTCACAGAGCTGGCATGGAGGTGCTGCCCGAGGTACCAGGGCCATGACTGCATGGAGTTGAAGGACACCAAGCCAGTCCAAACAGAGCGTTTGCCTCAGGCTCCAGCTGCCTCTGGACATTTTCCAGCCCCATATGGTGAAAGACTTGTCTGTAACATAAGAAAGTCTTGCATTAAAATATACAAAATAAAATGAAACAGTTTTAAAATGCTTTGCTAACCATCTCTCTTTAATTTTATTGCTCCAATTCCAAAACCGTGGAACAGATGACCAGAGTAACCATCCGCGGGGAGGGCAGGGGCAATTTGGAGGTCAAACAGGTCACAGAACACAACATGGTCAAAAAGAACCTCAAAGCTCCCAACACCTGGAGGAGGAAGTGCAGCGACTATCGCAGATGGTTCTGGACATGCAAGCAAGAATGACAGACCTGTCCTCGAACCTGAGAGTGGATTTCCAGGAGGATGCCAGTAAAATGCTGGCTACACTGCTGAATAACCTCAGACAGCCTGCCAGTGCACAGGGTGCAGGGACCGAAACCATTCAGGTACAAGGCTTCTCTTTTGACCACAGCACAACACCAATGGAGGATGTCATGAACAAGATTAACCGGGTCACAGATGATCTTGAGTCCAAGCGCAATACCTTGGATGAGCTGCTGGGTCGCGTCAACCATCATGATGGACAAATTCGTCTATTAATGGATGCCCAGACCCCTCTGTCCACAGCTTCTTCTGCTCCTTCTATAGATGATGGAGACCTGCGGGCCTACCTGGACGATAAAATCAGTGCCCTGAGAGACGAGTTGATGGAGGGAATGGATATTAAAATGGCAGATTTGAAGAACTCTTGTGATTATAAAATTCTGTCAGTTCAGGAACATTGTGAAGGACAGGAAGCCAACTACCTCAGTCTGGCTGAGCTCATGGATTCAAAGGAAACTGACCTCCGCAATGAGA
The DNA here is from genome assembly GCF_013358895.1 of Oreochromis aureus. NCBI lineage: Eukaryota > Metazoa > Chordata > Actinopteri > Cichliformes > Cichlidae > Oreochromis > Oreochromis aureus. The sequence continues at coordinate 21,608,616 of NC_052950.1, forward strand.
TCCAAGACCTTAAAACCAAGCTGTCTGTTCCAGAGAATGAAAAGAATCAAGTACCTGACTCTGTTCTGGCTCAGCTGGAACACTTTGAAGTTCGTTTGAACACCACCGAGAAGTCTTTAATTGCACTGAGCCACTTTGTAGAGGAGAAGTTGAGAAAAGAAAGAGAAGAAGTTGTCAAAGACCTGAGGGAAACTATGGACAATGAACTGTCCTCCATGGAGGACAGACTCTCAGCTCTGTTGATTACAAAAACCTCCAACTCCCCATCTGGTGGTGAGCCAGAGAGTCCTGATGTTCAGCAGAGAGACATGAACACTCTAAAGGACTCCGTTCAGATTCTGGAGAATAGACTCGATCTTTTGAACCAAAAGTGCTCAAAAGAGTGCACAGATCATGTAACTGTTGTTGAAAACCTCAAGCAAGACTTCCACAGTTTCAAAAACTCTGTAGATGCTATGGAGACTAATCTGATAGTCCAGAAAAGTGCCATCACAGCTATGGAAGGGCAACTCCTCAACTACAGCAATATCATTGAGAATGTAAAGGGTGAATTAAGCTACCTTAAAGGCGGTGTGGGCCAACTAGAGAACCAGCAGTCTCAGACTCTCAGACGCTTTAACTCTACGTGGGATCAGGTTAAAATGGAAACTGAACAGGAGGCCAGGGATCTTTTGGAGCTCCACAGAGCCCAGCAACAGAAACTAAGAGAGCGACTAGATGAGCTGGGCAGGGAGGTGGAAGCCGAGGCTGATCAATGCAGGGAAAAAGCTCAAGATGTAGAGAAGGAGATTGCCGACATGGGCAGTCGTATTGTAAATGTAGAGAATTTATGCAGCAAGCTGGATCCCATCTCCAGTAATCTCCAGAGCATCAAAGAGGGGCTGAACATGCATGTCACTGGTTTGTGGAATTGCGTGAATCAGCTGAACGGCACAGTAAGAGCTCATGCACAAGACATTGGAGGACTGAGGGGAATCTATGAGACTCTCCAAAAACACACTACAAATATGGAGAGAGACCTCCAGCCTGGTAATGAAGGTAAGATACCTGTGCTGTAATCCAAATATAAATATAATCCACTTTGGCCTAAAATAGAAATACTAAACAACCATGCAGCTTTGACAGGTGGAAATTAGGCTCAATTTGTCCTTTTATGAAAAAGTAAGATGAATGATGCCATCTTTATATTTTACAACCACATCATGAACTGGTTCATAATAAACAAACAGTAGTGAATTGGTTTTGTGACTCTAAAGTGGGTTCATGAGCTGATGACAGTTTTTATTAGTTCCAAAGAGACATCGATAAAGGGTGGCTAACTTCCTGTCGGCAGTGTCAGTATTTGACATTTCATTACCAAATCACATGGCTTAATTTTACTTACAGTTGTAAAAGTCCATCAGTAGAATCAGGCACGGTGACATTTTTGGACGGCGCCCATCCATAACACCGATGCTGCTTTTTAGTTTACTATAATACAGGTAATGTCTGAGTTCAAAGATGAATAGACTAGCTTTAAACTAGTGAATCTGAATAAATTACAATTTTTTTTTAATTAGGAAAATAAATTGTAATAGTTTGCTAATGATATTATGCTGACCTTTTAGCTTGATTACTAACCTGGAACTCATTTGTTTATCCCGGACTGACTGTATACCAGAGGATCTGTACCACTGGAGTGTGTTTCAGTCTGCGAGTGAGGGGAAGTTGGATTTTCATTTGACCGTGTTCTCAGTTAAAGCAGGCGGGCCTGATTGAAGACACATGGTTCATTTAATAGACCCCACTTGTGTTGAGCAATGCTTTGGCATAAAGAAATATTACTCACCAGGCTTATTTGTGCATCCAAGTGTGCATTTATTTGTATCTGTGTGTTTGCCCATAAACTCTGTACCTGTGTGTATTTAAATCTTTGGGTGTGTTATGGTTTTATTGCATTAAGTTAGAACATCAGAGTGATCTTGTTCACTTAATATTTGGTGCTGCGTGGTTCGTTGGGCTTTGTTGCTGTGAACACATTTGAGAGTATAGATTTTCATATTGGTGCATATGTTGCATACTTTTTGCTTGAGTCTGCTCATTAATGGCACCTATGAGACTGAGCTGGACTTGACTGACTCTGACAGTTTCAAATATGAACTAGAAGCACGCCCATAACGTTTACGAGCTGGGGCTTCCCCTCTGGGACCAGCTAGTTTAAGTTACTGGTTTACAAGGAGGTGATGCAGCAAAAGGTCTAGGCCAGAATATAAATGTAGGTCATCTGGAATAAAGCAGCACTAGTTCTTGTTCTGGGTCCACTCCAAGTCAAACCAGAGGTTTTGTATCTGATTTATAGTCAACTCTCACGTGCCAATTTTCAAATTTTTTCACCAAATAGTCTCTAATGACTGAAAATGTTGTCACTCCACCTCGTGGTTTGTGTTGTAATATGTCATTGGGAAGTTGGCATGTTGTTCATGATTTCCACTCAAAGAGACATTAGAGGCCACTTTGTGCTTGGCTCTCAGTTTGTGTTTGCTTTGTGAGCTACCTTGTACTGCCTCCCACTGCTTATCTGAAGAGCATGGAAAATGCTCTGTCATAGAGACACACAGATTACCAAGGCCCTCTCAGGGACTGCTCTTTCTTTCACAGCCAAGAGCATCAGCGTGTGCAGATTAAGTGCTGCTCGCAGTCTTTGCAGTGCTGTTACTTTCTTTTTGCTTCTTACTCCTTACTCGTCAATCCCATTTATAGAGTTCTCACATTTCTAACTTCCATGGTTGAGCTCATTTCCTGTTGAAATAAACACAGAACGCTGTGAGCTCCTCTGAGGTCCCACAGGCCATCTGTCAAGATGTTTACCATGATGTCATACAAGTTGTGAACCTTAAAAAGAAAGAGCTGTAATGTGTCATTTCTTCAGTGCATACTACCCATGACATGGATGTTGTCCATTCAACAGTGAGCTCCAAGGGAGTCCATTGCACTTTTTCTTATCTCTTCAAAGCTGAGTAGCCACTAAGGATCAAAGTAAGTGTTTGCTCTAGTTATAAGTTTATATGACAGTGATTGCAAATATAAACTTTACATTCCCCTTTTGGATTTTTCCCTTATTTTTATTTCAGCTGACTCCTGGGTTTAGTTTTTAACTAAAATAATTTTGACTTGATTGTTGCTCAATTCAGCTTACAAAAGCCCTGAAGACTGCAAGCTAGTAATCACGCATATAAACACTGCATGATTGTAATTATTTAACGAACCTGGCTTTACAAATGTTGTCTCAAGCGATACAGCTTCATTGGATGTTAGGAAAAATGAATGTAAATATAAGTTTTTGTTTAGGAGAGATTTAACTCGCAGTTATGAGCTGTTGTTTGCTCCTTTTAGAGCTCTGAATTTTATCTGTGCGTCACGTGCCCATCCTCTCCGTTCTCTCATTAACCGAATTTATTTAGTAGATACGTGTCAGCATTCACAGTGCTGTGCAAATGTCTTGGGCCACACTTCATTTCTTCTTATTTTGCCTCCAATGAACCAGACTTGATTGTAATTTTTAAAGAGTTGTTAAGGAATAGTTCTCAAGGCTTTCTGGGGTTTTTTGATGGCCATTGGGTGCTTTTTCAATCATTTTCAATCCAGTCCTTGTACCTCAACGTTTTCAGAGAAATATAGGTTTGTTTGTTTTGTTTTTTTAACCATCCAATACTGTTCCTTCAAGCCTCATCAGAAATGGTCTCAGTGGAAGGATGGCTGTCAAGAAGCCACTGACAGCCATCCTTCCATTCTTAAGGAAGTGAACTAGGGAGCTCAGGTCTGCCAAATTACACAAGAACTGGACTGAAAATCAGTCACAACAGGTCTTATGGAATGATGATTCCAAGTGGGTGTCGGCATGTACAGATGAGGTCAGAAAAGAGGAAGACACGGTAAAACGTGGTGGATGTTCTGTCATGGTTTGGCGCTGCATTTCAGCCTTTGGTGTTGGGGATCTGCTCCAAATTGATGGAATAATGAACACAGAAAAACACAGTTTGAACCACCATGCAATATCAAATAGACTAAAGGTGGTAATACCAAACAAAGCCTTTAAAGCTCAATGTTAAAGTTGGAATTGTACAAACTGTGTTTTTGCCTTATATACTGTATTGCCATGTATGTCTACATATTTAAACATACACAACTCAAGACTTTTGCACAGTAATTAATACGTGTTTGTGTGTGTTCCCTAATTCCTTGCGTTGAAACACATCCTTTTCATGTGTTTGACAAGGAGATCTGAGATACTTAAAGTACAGCTCTATTATGGAAACGTCTTGAGATTGGAAAGCATGCTTTCCTGATTGTGACAAGGCTTGTGGTTGGTGCTTGTAGTTTAATGACCTGTTTAGAGATAAGGCACACACACTCTGGTCAGCGGTCAAATATGATAACCCCATGAAGCAAAAACAAGATGGGACCTGTAGAAAAGCCCCCAAGAAAAACACAGTCCTCACTGTTTGTGTGCTGCTGTCTGTGGCTGCTCATGTATGCTTCATTGTTCTAGTGGAGGAGGTGTGACATTATTTCTGACAGAAATGTTGTGCAATAACCCCTTTTTTTTTGGGTACTTTAAGCATGAAATTCTTAGGCTGGATTTATTGATTTCTAAATCATATCCTTAAGGGCTTAATGTGTTTTTGGTGAGTCATAAAGTCAATATGCACCAAATTGCAGTTATTACAATGTGGTATGTAATGTGGAAAGTGGCAGTTCTTGTGACACAAGGGGCTGTTGAAGCCTGGATCAGGCGGTTAAGGGAATAACAGCAGAGGGAGGATTTCCCATGCTGCTTTGGTGGAGAAATGAAAATCTGTGGTGGATGGTAGATCAAGCTGCATTTGTTTACAGCTCATCTCTTTCATCAGGACAAGCATTCTCGTGTGCAGGCATACATCCTTTGTTTGCCTCTTTTATCCTTGTAACACTGCGTCTGAAAACACTTTACAGTCCCTCAGATCAAACACGACTCTCCAGAGAAAGTACCTCGCCCTGTACGAGCAGCGACAAGACCAAGAAACGCAGACCAGTGAAACACATGCACATGTGCACATTCACAGACACACACCCCCTGTGCTGTTTTACTGCCACAGGCTGGTCTTTCTGCACATGTTGCGTTTAACAGGCAGATTTCTCTGGCTTCTGCAGTAAATGACCCTTTTCCCCGGGGTGAGGGGATAAGCTGTGTGGCGACTGAACATGTGGCCGTATCTTGGTATGCTGCTGGTATGTCTTTTATGTGCTGGTTTTCCTTTTTGGTAGATGTTGTAGACCAAAGAGTAACAATAATGAGTAATGTGCCTGAAGCTGGAAAGATCATTAGATGATAAACCCAACGGTTTACCTCACCTGTAGGTTAGTGAATGCACCAAGATGTGTGGTTTTGGTAAATGATGGATAATGGGGTATTAGTCTGTTTTTTTTTCTTTTTTTCTTTGTTAATGTCTTTAATAACAAGCTCAGATAATCACTCACTGCTAGCCTGTTAATGAGGGTCAGCAGTAGCCGTACTTTAATCATGAAAACAACTGCAGGTTTCTTGGAAGTCGAAAAACGGAATAAACAATGTTCAACATTTTTATGGACTGTCAGGCATTACACACTTTAGTGTTGCTTAATGTGAAACCCAGATGGTGGAAGCACAGCCAGGAGCATCTTACTGTGTACATTCAATATGCTTTATAAAGTTCACTGCCATCCAAACTCCTGATCTCTGCACTCAGCCATTGGCGACTATCGAAAAAAAGGGTTGGCGTACTCACCCATTGGTTTGTGAACTCTATTTACATTATACATGCTTCCCATAGGCAATAAGAGATATATTAGAGAGTACAGCATAAATTGTATTGTTATGCTTTATCAGCTTCATCTGAAGCCAGATGACACACAGCAGTTAGTTAAACAGCAGGCATGTCTTCTTGCTTCTAAATACAGATAAAACTGAGGTTATTGTACTCAACCATAAAAATCTTAGAAACCTGGTGTCTAACCAGATACTTAATCCAGATGCCATTACTTTGACCTTGAGCAACACTGTGAGGAATAATGACGTCATCTTTGACTAAACTATGTCCTTAAATCCAGAATTGAATTTAAAATCCTTCTCCTCACATACAAAGTCCTGAATAATCAAGCCCCATCTTATACTAAAGATCTCATAGTACCGTATTATCCATGAGCCTGGTTCTGTCAGAGCTTTCTTCCTGTTAAAAGGGAGTTTTTCCTTCCCACTGTCTGATTGTTGCGGTGTTCTCTCTGTTACTGTGGGATCTTTACCTTACAATATAAAGTGCCTCGAGGTTACATTTCTTATGATTTGGCGATGTATACATAAAATTGAATTAAACTGAACTCGTGTTTTGAACCCTACTCTTTAGCATTTTGGCCATAGTAGCCTCTCTTTTGCAATCAGGAGTGAAGTAAATTTGTCAAATAACAATAAAATCAAACTAGAAACTAGAAACTAGAACTCGCACTGTTTCACCCTCTGCTGGCACATTCATTAGACTGCAACGCTTTCGCCTGTTCGACCTTTGTCAAGAATACAGGTGGGCAGGATCATGTGTGGGATTTGTTTAACTGTTTTTATAAAGTTTGCTTTCTTCTGAATCACCTACTGTTCATTCAGGTGTGCAGACATTTCTCATTAGGCACTCAAATACTTAAACATTCTTCCAGTAGGCACCAGTGCCAGAAATATAGTTGAGAGGTTCAGTTCAATAACTCAGATTTGTTGGTACAACATGTAGCTGACAGCTGGCAGCACTGGCCTGCCACTCAGAGCAACCACGCCCTTAATCGTGCAACTTTTACCCTCATAGTTAAGCAGTTGCGTTTTACAAAAATACGCCCTGCCTGCAGTTGTCACGAACAAGAAAATTAGCAATAACAAAGCCATTTTCTCCTTTTTTTTTTACCAGATTATAAATATATTTTCTTCTGCGGTAAAGTTGGGCATCTTAACATGGGAATCTAAAACCACTGCTTCCACCAAAGGAGGTCTGGGAACCAAGTGGTTCGAGTGTCAAAAAAACTGACACCAGCACAGCACCACAGCATTGCTTGGCCCAAAGTTGAAACTGCTGTTCTCAGTGGCTTTGGGAGGGGGTACTACAAGAATTACACTGATGATTTGCAGTTGCAGTCTACAGATTCCACCCATCATGACTTTCTTCCCTCGTAAAGTATCACAACTTTTGCTACATAAGGCTAAGTAATGATTGGTTCTCTAAACCTACCAAAAATTGGCAATTGCCTTGCTTATGGAGTCAGCCTCAAGTGTAGATACTGCAGTTTTGGCACTTTGTGTTGGATTAGTTTTTAGGCCCAGAAATTGCCACTTCATCAGTGTGCAGGACTTCTTATTATGCATCAGTCACAGTGCTGTATATTATGTGCATGTATAGCAGTAGATGTAGCTTTTATATTACATGGTATACACATCAGGAGGTGTTAATCATCTTATTATAGCAGATTTCTGTTCACAGACGTGCTACACTCACTGGACGTTTTATTAGGAACACCTGTTTATCTGATCAATCCAACTATCTAATCACACTGGACCAAGTCGCTGTTTTTAGGCATGCAGGCATGATGAAGATTGCCTGCTGAAGTTCAAACCCAGCATTAGAATGTGTCTCTGAATGGGATGGTTGTAGGTGCCAGACAGGCTGGTCTGAATATTTCAGAAACTGCTGATCTGCTCTCTAAGACTTAAAGAAAATGGTCAGAAAAAGAAAAAACTGAGCAGCAGTTCTCTGGGTGAAAGTGTCTTGTTGATGTCAGAGGTCAGAGGAGAGTAGCCAGAGTGCTTCAAGCTGACAGGAAGGAAACAATAATTCAAATAACCACTCATTACAACGAAGGTATGCAGAAGAGCATCTCTGAATATACAAGACATTGATTCTTGAAGCAGATGTGCTACAGCAGCAGAAGACCACTCTGGGAGCTACTTCTGTCAGATAAGAACAGGAAGCTGAAGCTACAGTTGACACAGGCTCAACAAAACTGGAACAGTGTTTTCCGTTCTGATGAATCTCCATTTCTGCTGCAACATTCAGATGTTAGGGTCATAATCTTGCATAAACAGCATGGACCATCCTGCCTTATAGCTACAGTGCAGGTTGGTGATGGTGGTGTAATGGTGAGCATCTCCATCCCTTTATGAATACACAGTGTCCATCTTCTGATGTCTGCTTCCAGCAGCATAAAACAACATCAAATCCCAAACTGATTTCTTGAACATGACAATGAGTTCTAGTTACACTAATGCCTTCCACAGTCACCAGATGTAAACCCAGCAGAGCACTTTTGGGATGTCCTGAAACAGGAAATTCACATCATGGATGTGCAGCTGCAGCAACTGCTCAGTGCTGTCATGTTTAATAAGGACCAAAATCTGAGGAAAGATTCCAGCACCTTGCTTAAACTGTGCCATGAAGAATTAAGGTGGTTCTTAAGATAAAGTAGCATCAAATGTAATATTAGAAAGATGACTGCAAGAATGTGCCATTGAGTTATAGGCATGATGTTTAACAAATCAGCTGGTTGTGTATCGTCTGTTAAAGCATCTGCCCTCCAGATATGTGTTTTTCACCGACCTTTAGCCTTTCCCCATCCCTCACTCCATATCTATTCTATTCAGGTGCTCCAGTTAGAGTGTTTGACACAAGACAGCCCCAGGGGTCAAGTAAGGGGCCCAAGGTATTTGCTGGCCCCATGAATACCTCACTCTCGGAGCTGCCTGTGATGGAAACCGGAGAGGCGGGACCCCCCGGAGAGATGACTTCATCCAAGTTACCCAAAGGAACAGATGGGATCATGATGCCTGTTCAGGGTTTTGCTGGAGCTCCAGGTGAGACACAACCACAACCGTACATGCAGTACACAACATTGTTTCGTGCAACTTATGTTTTTGTTTTCTTTCATAGCATCACCACAAAACCCCACCAACATCATTCAGACCAGAATTCATGTGAGCTCAGGTAAGTGTTCCTTTTTAAATGTCCTGCATTACAGCTGAGCGCATGAAGAGTGAATGAAACTGTTTTTATTTGATCAACAGATGTGAGCATGCCTCTCAGACCCCCTCCTCTGAAACGCGTCATGGTTTCAGGTCAGACTTTAGTGATTATTCAAATTCCTGCCTCTGCTATCGTCATGTTTGGCAGCCTGTGACATTTCCTTTCCTGTCTTCAGGGGAGAAAGTGTCGTTCTCAGCTGGTCTGACTCTTCCACCGTTTCAAGGAGTTGTCGGTATAATCCGATTCAACGAGGTGCTGGTCAATGATGGTGGACATTACGACCCTCAGACAGGTATCTGTTATTTTAGTCTTACCCCATATTTTCCTCTGCATTCATAAATTGGAGTTTTTTTTGTTTGTTGATTTCTATTTTTCATTCATAAATTGTTTAAGCTCAAACTATAAATGACCCAGTTGGACCGGAAACACCTTAAATAATTAGGCTAGATTTAAATTCTGTTTAATTATTAATTGGTTATTGTTGCAGCACATACAGTGGTTGTGATGCACAGCAGCTGCTTGTGGCAAAGCAGTGCTGAGCCAAGTGTGTATGCTCTTTGATGACTTTTTAAGTAATGTAGTTTCAGTATTAAAAACAGAGGTAAGAATGTAGTCAAAAAAGTTGACAAATATCATTGTGAAATGAAACTAGGCTTTTTGACCCTTTTCCTAAAGTTTAGTGCAAGTGCTACCTTTTTGAATTTGGATAAAAAGATGGTAAATTTTATTTTGCAGGAATGCGTTCATTAACGAAAGCCTTTAAATAGTCTTATGAAGTTGCTGAAAATAATCTTGATGCTACAGGAAAAGCCAAGATTATTAGCCTGAATCCTCTGGAGCTCAGTAACTTTAGAGAATTTAAAGTAAATCCATTAAATAGTTGCATAAATATTGAAGTTTGTGCCACTGTGTTTGGTAAGAATCTGAACTAACGGCATCATTATGCGTTCTCAGGCATCTTCACAGCTCCGATGGATGGCCGTTATCTGGTGACCGCTGTGCTGACACCCGAGCAAGGACAGAAGGTTGACGCAGTCCTATTTGTGTCTAGTCGCAGCATCCAGAGGCTGAACTCTGCTGGTTTCATGTCTGGCGTCACAGCTCCGCATTCACACGAAGTCTGTAACTGCACCAGTTCAACCTCAGCGAGCCTGATTCTCTCACTGAGGCGAGGAGACCAAGTAAGACTCGTCTTAAAAGCTGGAAAGCTCGCCGTCTCAGCCTCTTCCGAGGTTGTGTCATCTTTCAGCGCTGCGCTTCTCTACCCCAGCACATCAAAGCGGTAGTTCCTCTACTTTCAGAGACAACCGACGCCTTAGAGTGAAGTATGGTGCACATTATTGATGACATACTAGAGCTCATTGTGATGTTATAGCTATAATATAATTTGATCTCCAAATAACTGAGATGATTTCACTTCATGAGTATTAATATATAGTTTACACTGCAGTGTTTTTATTGTAAAATTTTAACATAGTTCTCAAATATTTGCTTGAGCATGCAAGTGTGTAGCAATGGAAGTTTCCTCACATTCACAGAGTAATCAAGTAAACAACTTAGATACTTTTTTCTACTCTTAGCATCCCCCACGACTTTGAGGTAACACAGAGACACACATGCTAAATGTATAAAATAAGTCTTGATCATCCTTTAAATAAAGTCTTTTATTAATGCATCATCCAACATGTTTTAACTGTTTATCAGTCCTATACATACTTTAAATATACTACTATGCATTCGTTTATGTACAGTAAATCTGCATTTTGACACCTTAAAAAAAAATTACATTTCTGCTTTTAGAGCATGTATTTATCAGAAATCTGGTCATTCTTTGTGCTCGCACTGTTACATCAACACAAATCCACACAAAGTAATCACAGGGATCTACAGAAAAGAACTCAAAGCAGCAGAAACTTTCCTTACTCTAAAGGGAAAATTACCTTAATAAAACAAAAAAAATACTGTGTTCTCTTCACACAAAGTTTATTACTTTCATAGAAAGAGTGCAATAAATTTTACTGACAGTAACGTCTGCCAAAACATCAGTAAAACATGAAAAATGAAGTGAAAATAACAAAATGATTTTCTAGTAGCAGCATTTTTTTTTAAAAATTGCAGTAATACAGTTAAACCCAAGCAAATCATTTCACAATTTTCGTCTTAGCATATTAATGCAAAATCCTTCAGCTTTTTAAAACTACACATTAAATAAGATTGTTATAAACAAAATAAGGCGATAAAAGGATGCTTACACAGCCGTTCTGCATACACCACCAAAATTTGCAAATATAACTCCATGACTCACCCGTACAAATATTCAAATCATACCCAGTTTACATTTGTGATTTCCCTTCACATTTAGTCTTCTTGGGTTTGCTAAACTACTTCCAGCATTGCTGATGGTTTCACACCATTCTGTTGTCCTTTTCATTTGTACTTGTGTGCTTTCAATGTGCCCTAAATCTGCTCCAGTTTGTCAAAAATACTCAATCTTTAACGTAAAATTTTCATTCTCAGGAAAAACTTGCAATGTGGTCAGAATCGGTTGTGTTGGTTTAGCTAAAATCAGCTGCATGCCAGCACACAACGGTGCTCCACAGTCCACAGTGACCGTCTGATCCAGAGGAAAGAAAATCAAGGTACAAAATACAATAACCTGGAAAAAAAGTCTCGTACCCAGAGACTGAACTCTTACACCACTGACGAACATCAACACCAAAGTCTTGGTTAAACTTGTAAAACACAAAAGTGTAAATAGTCAAAAAAAAAAGTGTGAAATAAAACTGCAGCAGTGCTGGAAGTAGACCAGAGGTGCACAAGGAGACGACCTTGAATGGGAAATCATCTAAATTTAAATAAGGTACAGTTTTTTAAAATTGTGCATGAAGTCGCAGGACTTTGTGATCACACCTCGTATGTTGGACAGTCTGATCACAAACTGTTATAGCTCCACTGTCTATACAAGTCCTTAAGAAACTTCTGCTCCTGTAAGGAAAACTTTGCAAAAGCCTTCAGATAAAGTTCTTTTCTGTGAAGTTTAAATAATGAGGCGCATGAAGGAAATATATTTGCAATATGGAGTGAATCAATACTCCAAACCGTCTTAGTGGTCTACAAAGCTCACCGACGTTGGAACGTAACTGGTATTAAGCGTTTGCAGAGTCAACAAAATAACCAGAGTTAAACTGGTTGACTTTAAAGTGTTCGGGATCTGGTAGTCCGAGTTAAAGCAGCTCCTCGAGGCACACCTCAGCGATGGGCTCTCTCCAGTAAGAGAAGGAGCTGAACTCTGGGCAGCTGAAGGTGGCGTTGTGTTGTGTACTCCGCAGAGGGAAAACATGTTCCACCAGCTCACTCAACCGGCTGTATCTACCAAAAAACAAAACAGCAGCAGTGAAAACAATGACCGTCTGTCTGAGAGAAACAGCTGGCAGACACAAACTGACTCCAGGGATGGGTCGCCTACTTACGATGTTTTATTGCCTTTGGCTTGTTCGAGGATCAGCTCCCCCTTGGGATTCACTGTGAATATTCGGCACGCAGGAACGCCCACTTTCTTGTAGGCAAACACATCCTTGTATACAAAAGAAAAATGAGAAAAAGTATAATTTCATTCATTTATCATAAGAATTCCATGAGATCTAAAAGAGAAAAACCTCAAAAGTACTAACAGCACAGGGACAAAATTGAGAAACTCACGCTTTCTCTGTTTCCAAAGGCAGCATAGAAGGGGTGTGTGTTTGGGAAGAACAAGTTCTTGATGTCTGTGAGGCATTCGATTTTGAACTTCTCAGGCTTCTTTTCTATGATTTCTCTAACAAGAAAAGAAAGGATTAAAGAATTAACCTCCATCCTTCTGCTGCTGGAGTGTCCTTCTTTTAACCGAGTTAATTTTTCATGACTTTCAAACTCACTGAATGAGCTAATGAGCAGCTACAATGCACAACACTGACAGGAGTGAAACTTTTCATTTTAATGATGCAGGCTAAAGATAATATTTGCAGGTTTTGTTTTTTAAAGTTTCTGGTCATCAGCTGCTCCATAGTGTGAGAACGTGTGACTGGAGCTGAAATAACATTTCATTAAAGGAAAAGGAAAAGCAAAATGATTGTAATTTGCATCGTGATATAAGGCTTCCTCTATAATTCTGTTTTATAGTCACTGTAATTCTCCTGGGAAGCACAAACATTTATTTGTGCATCTTAAATCATGTATTAATTCTCAGCTATTCAAATAGCGCTGTTGACTGGAACAAGCAGTACATAAGAAAAGGAAAGTTTTCTTACCTGTGGAAGGCTGAGAAGAGGCTGCTTGGGGAGAGGAGGAGGGGTCCCTGAGGCAGGAGAGTCCCTCTGTCGTTCACCCAGTGCAAATACCCTCGAGTCATGTCAGCCATGCCGATGGCTCGAGCCGAGCAGTACAGGAACTTGTAGTCATTCCTGCAGTGGAAAGATGTTCATGTTACTCGTTGACGTCTTTATGGCCTAACAGAGTGTAGTCATGGAAACTGTTACTGTTTCTTACTCATGCACTGAGTGGTAAAGCTTAGCAATTCCCTGGTGGGTCCAGTCTTTACCAAGTTGAGGTAGAATCTGACCAAACACATCTGATCTGTGGGGAAAGTAGATGTACAATACTATAACAGAGCTGAGCATAAAAATGATGAGTGGAACAGATACTGCAGATCCATATTTGATGACCGAATGCTGCGTATTATCAAACAGAAAACAAATTAGAGAAGTTTACCATCATAACACTCCAACCTGTACACTCAAGTATAAAACATTAAAATGTCAATACAAGTGAAACATCTGTGATTAATTAAAATGAGACATTAAAGCTCAGAGGGCATATTCACCTTTAAAATTGGTCAAAAATAATGCTTATTACTGCAGACTGTATGTAAAACACCACAAATCACAAAAGTGTAGTGAGCCTGATGAGGACACTGCACCCTGAGAGAGTAGCAGTTGATCAATAACAAGGTAAATAGGTAAAGAATACTCAATTTTATCATCTATTTTACACTAAATGAACTTCTTTATTTAAATATTAAACTAGAGATTGAGACAAGCATGTTAGGAAAGTGTCTAAATCCTACTATGATACACAAAATCTGTTTGTTTGTCCACAAACTCCTCCTAGACATTGAGAACCAAACTTGGCACACAGATACATCTTTGGCCCCTGGAGGTTCTCATCTATATCAAATATAATAGTGTCATCCTGATGCATAGCAACCACCTCATAATGGGCTAAAATGGCCCATTTTTAGCATTTATGCATCTATAATACCAAATAAACAGAACTCTTGCCTCCATATCTTTTACTGGTCCAAGTGACAAGGTTTGTGCTTAGTGATGTGAACTCCACATGGAGGCTAGTCTATTGCCCTCTAAAGTCTGAGCAGAGAAACTGCAGGTTCTGACTGTGCAGAAAGGCAAATTAGTACCCTCTTAGCATGCCGTTGCTGACAAATATTTTGTCCTGTGCACTCTACTATATGCTGTAAAGCATGTAAGACTCAAAACACTCTGAAATCTCATGAAATAAAGACAATACAAAGCATTTTATTGAAGTATACTTATTCCCCATACTTGGTGATGGTCCCATCGATGTCAGAAATGATGACCTTGTCATCCCAGTTCCACAGGTAGATGGTCCCTGCGCAGCGGCACGTTCCCTGGTACTGAGTGGTTATGCTAAAGGTCATATCATTTGGCCCCTCTCTTAACTTCAGGCTGGCCTGTAAGAGACACAATGATTAAAGTTTTTTTTAATACAAATACCGCACCATAAAGTGTGAAAGTGAAGTATTACTTGCAATATTAGATACCTTCCACTACATGAGAAACACACTGAGCTTGATAAGAATGCTGGATATACTATATATTTGTTCATTAAACATCCTGCTATTGTGGCCACTAAATCTTAGCATTTCATTTACCTAATAGAGACCATAAACATAAATGTAATTTAGTAATAACCATGACAGCAGTAATCTTTAATGTCAACAGGCCTTTTTTTCTCCCCTTCTTGTCCACATTCTCACTTATCAGCATGTTTATATATGTGTGTGCTATCTCTGTCACTTTCTGCATGAATGCCTGTGCTTGTGTTCTAACTTTATGCAAATCATCTTGATAAGATTTTACTATAGTTAGCACAAACATGGAAAACTCTGTTCTGTAGCTGAAGGCTGCATTGAGTCAATGATGGGATGTTTTGTAAACAAAATAAATAAAATATCTAATCTAGGGCTTTTCTCTGCACTTCAGTGTACAGAAAGAAATGAAACGACTCAAATGAGTCTGTGTGTAGTTTTTCCCAGTTAATCACACAGCGGCGCGAGGTCTTACTATCTGATCAGACGAAAGGCGGAGGGATTTCTTGTAAGAGTGACACGGTTGTGGTGCTTGGTTTTCCGTCTGCACGCGCTCAGTAGGTGTTAAAGCAGGAGCCACAGCATTCAGCTCTTTAGTCTCATCATCGCTGGACCACTCTGCAGCTTTCTGCCTGTAGAGGAGAGTACAGTCTGAAGAAGACCAGCAAATGGTGTCAAGGTGATGTCGAAATAGGCACAATAGCAGGACAAGTGACATATTTGTGCTATGTAAAATATCTTTCAGGGTAAAACCTCCACCCTGCAGCGTCATTTACAGTCAAAAGAGGGCAGCAGACCTGCTAATTTATTTACTTAAAGTATTCATTTGCCCTTGACACACCTTACACTGAAACTGAAAGCACTTTCAATGATTTCTACAATAGTTAATTAAAGATAGAATCTGCTAGTTCAAACTAATGTTTAAACTGTGTTTTGTTTGGTTCCTGGACTCGTACTGATTTAGAGTTATGTAATGACAGCACTGCATGCTGACTAACATGCTAATCCACCCTCTGTGGGACATGTTTACCCAACACTGCTTGTCCTGATGTGTGACTGTAGTGTTGTGAGGAAGCCAGAGCTTTGTTGCTGACTCACTGTGTTTCTGGGGCCTGGTGGAGGGAAGGGCTCTCTGTGGTCAGAGACTCCTGTCTCTCCAACTTGGTCTCTGATGATAACTAAAAAAGAGGACGAAATGTTGTTAAATTGATCTTATTTGAGATATAAAGTTTGTTTCATAAGGGAGTGAAGAATCTTTACATAATGATGCAAAGCAGTGAGTGATGTAATGGTTACTGATGCATTTAGGTAACCTGTTTCTCAGCTGACTCAAGTCATTTACAATTCAAAGTTACTGATTACTGCCCGCTACACTCGAAAATAGGAGTGTCACATATAAAGTAAGAAGTTATTAATTTCATAGAAACACACCTGCTTCACGCTGCTCTTTCTCCAGAACCACCAGCGTCCCGACTTTTTTGGCATTTTCTCCTTCACCCAGGCCTCCTCTGTAGCCTGTCAGTCAAACAACACAAGCATATGTATAAGTGTGCAGATGTAAGCAGCTAAATCTTAAGACTTTACACTAAAGGATACCTTTGGCAGGTTCTTCTGGAAAGCTTGCATACTGAGTATCAATGGTGCTGCCAGTGTCCAGTTATAATACCTGAAATATAAGGAGGTATAACGCCTGGATGTTCCAAAGATTATAAAAAAAAAAAAAACATTGATGAAACAGTGCACCTGTTAGGTAGCAGGAAGACTCACCTGTTTGCAATTCTGACCACCAAATTAGGATTATCAATAATTGCCGGATTCTCTGCAAAGTCATTGTAGGTTATGATGTGCTCCATGAATTTTTCTGGAAGAAAAAAGATCATCATAAGAGCCACACTAAAAATAAAGATGCCCACCCATACTGCAAACTAATATTGCAGAGGAGCTGTAAGTGAAAAACATATACCCTGCTTTTCTTTTCAAAATAATTCAAAGCTTTATTTGTTTCACACAAATTAAATAACTGATATGAAAAATTACAAAGTGTGACCTCTTGCACATCTGCGTTTTCACAAGACCTCAAACATAAACTTCTGTGTTAAACATGTGTCCTTGGCTATAAACCTTCAATTTTCAGCTCGAGAGTCTAAAGGCAGGTCAACAGGTAACAAGTGCAACCAGGAGCATGCTCGCTGTTTTTCGACATTCACGGCTGCGTACAATGACTTTGTCCTTCAGGGTGAGACTGTTATTTCTGCTAAAGGAGTTCTACTGTAACATCTTGACAACATTTAGAGTGACGGTGCATGTCATCGGGTGCTGGCCCACCCTAGACACCAGATTTGCCTGCCTTCAACCTCCCCAAAGTGAAAATGACACACTGGCAGAGATCCAGCATGTAATCCAGAGGGCACAAGCACAAGGTGACAGAATCAGACTTCCAGGGAGGGAAAGCTACAGCTACCTTTAGAGATCTCCGAGTTCTCACCGACGCCTCCACACAGTGACAGCGTGACATCAGGCAGGTCTCCAGCAGAGTCAGACAGACACTCAGTGCCACTGTCTGCTGCTGCACTCCCCACTGACTGGGGTGACTGGGATCCAGAGCGTTGTCCTGTCTCCACCCAGTGTTTATTGACCTGTTCTGACTCACTGAAACAAGAGTGCAGGTTTAGACACTAAAATCAGAAAGTAGTTTTCATATTTATGTGTTTCAAAAGTATACAGTGTTTATTTCACCATGTCTAAGGGTGCAGGACAGAACAGGGTAGCTGAAAGGGTTTACAGGTATGTACCTTTTTGGGAAGTACCGGGCAGCAACGTCAGGCTCGAGTGCAGTGAGGTCTTCCAGGTAAATATCTTCCGGTCCCTGATGTTGGCTCCTCTTCCTCACAACTTTGTGAAAGGAAAACAAAGGGTTGACTTCTTTGAAATTGCTGACTTTTTTTTTTTTCACTTCACTTTTGCAAACAAAATGCAGCCCCAGACAGAGTATGAACAGAAACCACATCCTTCCTGTCAGCATTCACATACACTCTGAATGGGTTCAAGTCAGAAAGAGTGTCTCTGAAAAATTCTCAACTTTTTCTCATTCTGGACTTATTTTTATGGATTGTTTCTTATGATATTTGCTTTACATTTTCAGGGACCGATTTAACAGTTTATTAGTAGCTCTTCTCTCAAAAACGGGGAACTGCTGGGTCTCTTTTTGTAGTCTTTTCTTATCATTGTCATTAACATTATACTGTCCCAGGGGGGACCAAGTAAGGGAGGACCTCTCTTTGTAATAAAATGAAATGAAAGATTCAAAGCCTCCCTCCTCCTCATCTAAACAATTCTCCTACACTTCTAAGAAGACATGCTTCTGCATCAGAAATTGCAGGAAAGCTTTCTCCTCCTAATGATTTGTTTACACTTTTCTATATTAAATCTGTAGGTTTAAACAAATTCCTTCAGTATGTAGGACATTTTCAGATTAAGGTAAAAGTGTTACCCCTTCTCTTGATGGGTGAGTCGGTGGCTTTTGAAGTGGCACTTGGGTCAGGACAAACAGCTGCAGAGTCTCCGGTCTGGTTACTACCTCCGCTGACAGTCGAGCTGCTGTCCTGGCGGCTGGGAGGTGAAGATGTCCACCTGGCCTTGCGTGTATTTTTTGCACTGAGGTCAGCATTGCTTGGGCAGGGCTCTGGTGTAAAGCTGCTCGATATCAAACTTGAAAGGTCTGGGTTGGGTTCTGTAATGTTTGTACCATGTGATGAAGCAGCAGGGGGCTGCGCTTTGCAGCTACATTCATCAGGTTTGATGGTTCGGGGCTCAGGTTTTACGATACTGCAAACGGGATCTGCTGTTCCCCGTCCTCCTCTGGACTCTTCCTCCATGGCTTCAGAGCTCAAAATAACCCTGAAGTGCGTGTTCTCTGAGGGAGTGATGGTCAACGTCTTTGGCTCCCATTTGTCCTTTTTGTTGACCTGAATACAATAAATAGCTTTTAGAATTTTTCAGCAACTCTCTAGATATATATAACTGAATGATATGAACTAGCACTAGTCCAAGTTTTAGACCCTTACCCTGGTAGATTCTGGAAATTCCCCCCAGGTCCACTGCATGTGCGACTCAGCCCTGAGCATGCTCTCTGACGGCTTCACCATCAGCTCCGAGTCACTCTTCGGTGACATGGGCTCAGGCACCTCCCTGATGTAAGAAAAATAAAAGCTCTAATGATGCTGTAGGAATAATTTGTTTTATTCAGCCCAGTCTGATTTAATGTGTAAGTGTTTGATCTTTCTGCTTGTATGAACTCTGTAAACATCTGAATGGACACAACAGAAAAGGCCATACGTAGTGCAGGGCGACCAGTCGCCATCAGAGAATGGGTAGCTGTCCCATTCAAGGGCGGTGAGTGGGGAATGTTGTCTGTGGTCCATATTTTCCTTCATTGCAGACAGTGAAGATGCTCTGATGATAGGAAACAACTAATTAATAATTCAGTTACAATGAAGAACAGATCAAATTTCAATTTTCAGAGTGAACATGTCTCCTCACCGTCCACTGTGTGCATTTTGCTCTTCATCTGAACTGAGATCACACAGCTCCAGCTCCCCGCCTGCAGACGCCGTCGTTTGCTCCTCCTTACGTGGCTCGGCTTTGTGCTTTCTCCTGCGTCTCTTCTTCTTTTTACCAGCTGAATTGGAGCAGGGGTGGAGGTTTCCAGAGACTGGCTCTTCCAGAGTGAGGGGCTGGCTGGTCTCTGCTGTTGTTCCCCCACATCTGGATTCTCTGCTCCTGAACAGAGGCTCTTCTGTGGGGATAGGTGAGGTCACCAAATGGGCTGGAACAATCTCCTGTTTCAGAGAAAAAAAATAAATACATGTACAAAAAAGAGCAAGAAAGACAATTCAGTTCAATTTTATTTCTATTATGTGGGTAAAACTCACATTATTCTGCTCCGTCTCCTGGACAAAGAAGGCCTCTCCATTGTCTCCAAGCTTCATGTGCAGCTCCACAGGTTCTCCATTGATCTCTATATCAATCTGCAGTCAAACAACATTTGAAAAGATGCTTAAACTCTGTTCTCTTCAGATGGCCTCAGATTTTTACCAAACCCTAATGAGGCTTAACAGAAAAGCACAATATGCATGTCGTCACAGAAGCTTTAGAGTTAAGCCACAGAGAAAACAACTCGCCATGACTTCTGCCCATTATTTAAAACAAATGAGCCTTAAAGGCTCTCAGCATTAAACCCCCCAAATTATTGGTATTAACACCCAAGTGTGTTCAGTGAAGTACAGTAAGTGCTCTGGTTCCCACATTCACCAAAACTCGGTCAGACTAAAGAAAAAATAACTGCGTTTCTCCTGCTAATGTTAGCTGTGTTTTCCTGGGATCCAGTCATCTGCTGATTTTAGTGATTATTGGCCTCCATTTTTAAGCCATCTTCAAGTATTGGTGCGCAGTGCAGGGAATCAGCAGAGGCACTGATGATCTCATAAACAAATGCATGGAATTCCAGAAGGAACCCAGGGAGTCAAAGGTTTTCATGTTTTTAATTTCCATTGATCTGCTCCAATACTGGTAGTAACATGTTCTTTAAACCATGAAAAAAAAAATGCTTTTCATAATTCTCTTCTACTTTAAACTCAGCTGTGCTGATTAAGTGACTCCCAGCACCTTTAAATTGTCACAAGGTGCAGGGCATTTAACACCTGAGTTCTATTTTTTCCTGCTTGGTTTGTAGTAAGAAATGTTTTTAACCTCTCTGTGATTTACAGAGTAAGTGAAAACATCTTCAGTCAACCACAAACTACTTCCTGTTCCTGTCAGTCTCTCCTGTGAGTCTACAACAGATGGGCCTATTCTATATGTAAGACACGGTTTTTGAAGAGGATGAAGCTCTATCAGCTGGGAATAAGAGGCTGAATTGAGCTTTAGTCTATGTATTCTGTCTCCATCCTCAGTTACCCGCTATACAGAGGCTATAAATAGAGAGAGTGCAGTGTGCTCTTGTTAGAAGCAGAGAGTGGATTGGATGATAATGTGGTTGAGATGGAAGGAGAGAGGCAAAGAGCAGTGAGATGAACAGAAAATCTATTGTGCAGCTTCTTGATAACACACAGGTTCATTGTGCAACCTTGGATACCCCACATAATATAAAATTAGCCATTATGATCTATGATCTATCTAAAAACATTTCTACGGTCATTTTTGTTAACATTTAAACAGACATGTTATACATTTATTTCAAAATCTGCTCCAGGATACCGAAGTGTTTAGGATCAAATATTTCCTTCACAGCAGAGCAAGCACGCTTTCATTTAAATTAACCACACACATTTGCAGATTTTTTATTTCGTGACTACACCTGTGCACTTTTACTTGAAGCAGACACTCACTACTTTCTCTCTGGAGCGCAGCACCCCCAGTTTTCCGAAGCGGACGTGGAAAGGAGAGCACTGGAACGTCCCATCGGGCTGTCGGACCACAATCACGTCAATGCAGCCTGAGAGAGTGGCCTGATTGATCCCTTTATAGAGCTCCTTTACTGTCACCAGCACCTGGCCTGCCAGCTGCCCCACATAGTTCATGGTGTTCACCTGTCAGCAAAAATAGCTTTTGTTAATTTACACTTTACCTTCCAACCCCTTTATATTGTCTGGATTAACAGCAGAATAAAATCATGAGGTCATTTTTGTGTCTTTCTAGGACATGGTTCCTGTCGTGAGGCCCGTTGTTCAGAATAGCCTGCAAAGGAAATGCATGCCAGTCCCTAAACACAGTGGCTCTGTCCCATTTTCCTAAAGAGTCCTAGGCGATCGAGACTTAATCAGTGCCTCAGATACAGCACCGAGGCTGC
The DNA here is from genome assembly GCF_013358895.1 of Oreochromis aureus. NCBI lineage: Eukaryota > Metazoa > Chordata > Actinopteri > Cichliformes > Cichlidae > Oreochromis > Oreochromis aureus. Next base: position 21,630,391 of record NC_052950.1, read on the forward strand.
TGATGTAGAATTGACCAGAGAGGACGTTTCTGAGAGTGTTTCTGTGTCCACAAGGAGCAGAAGTTACAATCAATGGGACCCAACTTGGGTCAATATAGTCATCTAGTTTATCTCTCTGTAACCAGTTTGAGTGTTAACAACATGAACATCCTTAGCAGTTAGAAAAGACCTTTGTACAATTTGTACAGCTGGCAATAAATCTGTGATAGTTTTATGTTTAGCTTTTTTTTTTTTTTTTTTTGCCTGCACTCATAAACGAGCGAAACCTGTCTGACATGTCAGCCTGACTTTGTCTGTTAGAGGAAAAAGGAGTAATAAAACCTCAAATTTATGTTAATTAAGAATTCAAAAACTCCTACAATGAAAATAAAATGCATTGTTACACACTGGTAGCACAATTGTATCTTTATTCATATTCATAACTTTTTCATTTTTACTAACATTTCTGTACTTTGAAGCATTAAATACATATAACTATATTATTCTCTCATCTTTAAATCCTCATGTCTGCTTCATCACCTTTTAATGTTGAAGGGGACATGAGGAATGCATTTTATATTAGTCACAGATCACTTTGCTTTAGAAAAACATTTCTGGTATTTTGACTCAGTGGTTAAGCAGTCATTTTTATTTCTACCAGAGTTTAGCAATGCTATAATGACATGTCATTAACAGCCATATTATTAATCTTCTCTGAATGTTTCAGGTCATTTCTTACAGCAGGACTCAAAGCTAAGCAATGTAAAATCATTCTTTTTTGTTCTTTCTTTTAATTTTGTGCTATGAATCTCAAAGAATAGCCGAACAGATACTACAACACGTCCCTTATTACAATAAGGACCTCTGAAAGAGAATAACAATAATAATAAGATGTGAAAAGGTGGTACTCATGAGCTGGTAAAGTTTGGGGAATCTAATTTGAAACACAACCCAAAGATCAATGACATATTAGTCCATCCGGCTGACGATTCAATATCATTTGCTGTGGCTGGAGAGACGGCCAGATGAGGCAAAACCTTTTTGCATTAGATGAATTTGATTTGTGACCTGATGGTTTTCTATCTACTGGTCCTGAAAGATAACCCAATATAGAGCCAGTGCAGCACTAGTCCAAACTGGGTCAACTGTAAAGTGTTAACACAGCGGGGTCCCTTTTCTACTGGTATTCATACAACAACATTATCCCTGAATCCAAATGTAATAAGATATTTCTCAGCCGAGGTCTTCCATGAACACAACCCCTGTATTAGCTTGCATAATAAAGCATAAGTCAGTCAGTGTAATAGGACTCTGTACTGTGGACAGTCGGATATATTACAACTAAGTAAGAACTGCAACTTATCACCACTGCAGTACACAATTCTTGTACTGTGACGGTTTAAAAGTTTAAAATAAAAGCATAAAATTTACAATTTATGGACTCATCGTAGCTAAAACACGATGTGTAGATGGACAAAGAGAGAGTTCACACCCAAGTGGATTAGGTTAAAAGGTTTGAAGGTGAACTCTGGCCTATGCTGTTTATAATCAGAACAGTCACTTCAGAAAAACCCACCAAATGCATTTTAAGGATATTTCTAACTTAAATAATTTGCAGTGATTTCAACACTAATTTTATTTTATTGCATTTACTCTAAAATAGGGTTAATGCCTTTGATTTAAACATTTTAAGCAGTGTGTAAGTTTTAAATCTAGATTGAGTAAACAATGAATAAAAGAAACTTTTTACACAACAACACACAACCCTACAACAATGTAAAAATACAATGTTACTGATTTAGATCACTGATAAAATCAGTTGTGGTTACATTTATCAGAACTGCCTCATGTGTCCCTTGTATACAAGCTATCACATTACGCTTCCAGGTTACATTACGTCATTACTCCAGCTAATGCAGTTTTGGGGTTTCCTGCTTTTCTCATGTACGTTCCTAACACCACAGCAAACAAAGACCATGTTTTCAGAGCTCAAACTTGTCTTTACTGAACCTTATTTCATCCCTTCAGGACGTAAGTCGAAGTCGTACAATTGTCATTATATGTTCTCATGTTGCTCAGCACCTACAATTACTGTGGTTTAATGTGAGTTCAGATGCTTTAATGTATGGGTTTGCAACAGGAAACATGACGTGCAGATAAGGAGTTCTCACATTTGTGTGGCCTAGATGGTTTAAAAAAAAAAAAAAAAAAAAAAAAAAAAAATGTGTTATTGTGTTGTGTTTGGGACAACAATTAAGAGACTAGATGCGAGCTGCTTACCAGCTGCTTGGACTTTGAAACCATTCAGCCTCTAAGACCGGCAGCCAGTGTTCCAATTAAACTCTAATGCGATTAGACATGAGATCAAAAACATACTCAGCGAACTACAATCTGCTGATAATAGCTGAAAATGATGAATACACAAAATGTTGTCCTTTAGAGATCCAGTCATATCTACAGCTATTAATTCTGCACATCAGGACCTTTTCATCAGTATCATGAACCTAAAAATAGTGAAAAGATGTTTAGTGACTGCAGCAGAAAGTAAAATGAAGTTAGGATTAAAGGACTGGAGCAGGTTTACAAGAGTAGATAAGATATCTACTGTGAAGCTGATCACACAGTGAACTGGCTGGAAAAAGCAAGGAAGGAAAGCTTAATCACTTTTCTTAATCAACTAATTTTTCTATAGAATCTAATTTCACCTTCTAATATTCCTCATTATCAATGAAAATTCAATACATTTCTGTTGTCTTACACTAATTTTCCTCACTCTCCCTTTCCACTGACTCAACAGTCAGGTGAGATAATAATATACAGACTGACCATTAATTAAAAACTGTATCATTCACAGATCCATCAGGTTCTCTCCTGCGGTTCTTATATAAATGACCACAAAAAAACAAATACCAACCTTTACTCTTATTATAAACAGAGCAAAGGTGATAAAGACCACCTTTGCTCATACTATTCAGTAAGACAGAAGTCAAAGCAGCACCCCAACTCACTAGAGTCCAGAGGGACTTCAGGTGCAGACGCTGGTCCTGCTGCTCTACAGGTGTCCTTCCTGAGGACTCCATGTGCTCCCTCCTCCTTTACCCCCCTTGTCCTCCTCAAGCAGCCTGCTCCTGGTCTGTGCCATGCAGCACAGCTCCTCTGACCTTTCTACGTGCACTCTGAGGAAAAATTACCCCAAGCCTCAGCTAAAACACTTACATAATCCAGCACCAGGCCCCCAGTCACGGACAACCTGTGCTTGAAATGTGTTTACAGGCAGTGCAAAACACCTTCAGGGAACACTTTGATCCAATGGATTTTGGTTTGAGTAATAATTTACTCTATAAAATGTGAAAAACTATGCAGAACAACAGGTGCCAAAGCACATCACCATCCAAATGTTTCATATTTAAGAATGCAAAAGTAGGTCATGGACCAAACTAAATCTGATCTGTT